>NC_079497.1:1385706-1644427 GCF_030052815.1 Hevea brasiliensis | reverse complement strand
ACAAGCATAACAAATTACTATTACTATAACATGCTAAAACAAATCTACTCGCTAATACAAACATAATAATGGGAATTGGGAAAATCAAGCATAACAAATTACTATTAATCTAACAAAATTAAGAGGAAAAATACATATCAATTCGGAGGTTCAAGCATATTTGGTAACACCTTATCAGAAAAATGTAGTAAATAAATATATTTAGATACAGCTGGGATTTTACCTCACACAAAGATTTCCTTGAAAATTTTGGCCGAATAATTAAGTTTTTGGTCTACTGCAACCTAATTAGCAGTCTTTACGTTGTTGCAGTGTTGCTTGTTAGTGATGGGTCACTTGTAGTATTTTGCTGGATAAATTGGGTCTCTTTTTCTTGAATAACCTGCTATGGTAATTTATGACTTACACATCATTGTCTTCCAGGATATGGCTTGTGACACGTTCTTAAAAATTGTTCAGAAATGCAAACGGAAATTTGTTATTGTACAGGTAAGTCTGTTTGCCTCGGAATGTTCTTCCTTTCATGTAGAATTGCACATCATTATTTCATTGGAGTTAATGCATCAAAATGAGGCAATTGAGAATTTGCTGAACTTGTTGTCAGGTGGGGGAAAGTGAACCATTTGTGTCTGAACTTCTGTCAGGCCTTCCAACAACCGTTGCTGATCTTGAGCCTCATCAGATCCATACATTTTATGAATCTGTATATTTTGTGCCTTGATAAAAATCTTATGCTCCCTACAACTTTGTGTTGAAATTACGTGACGTGCTGTGCCTTTTCTTGTTCAGGTAGGGCATATGATTCAAGCGGAACCTGATCCACAGAAGAGAGATGAATACCTGCAGAGATTGATGGATCTTCCAAACCAGGTTTGTTTTGTCTACAACTAGCAAGCCTCTCTCTCTGTCTTATTTGGTTTATTCGAATGTTGATGATTTGGTAAGTAAAATAGATGTTAAAAAGTTATTAAACGCTGTGGCCTGTGGCTTATGATATCTGACTCCTTCTGCAGAAATGGGCTGAAATCATAGGGCAGGCGCGCCAGAGTGTTGATTTTCTGAAAGATCAAGAAGTGATCAGGGCGGTTCTCAACATATTGCAGGTATGGCCTTTCATCTGCTAATTGACTTTCTATTATCTATTGGGGCATTTTGCTAAAAGAAATTTTCTATTGGTCCCTCATGATGAGGGATAAAATGATACACACTTGCACGCATCATGAAATAGCATGGTGTTACTTGTATCAGTTTTTAGTTGTAGTATAATACAATTGGTTACTTAGTTTACTTGCTGTGGGTTCTTTCATGTACATATCTTATTCCCATAATGTTGTTCAACTTGAGGATTAAATCTTCTATTGCAGTGCACGATTTATAGCCGAAGACTTACAATTCTCATCATTTTGAATTGTATGTAATATGTGATGATCATATTATTTATTGATCCTGTTGTTGCTTTGCAGACAAATACAAGTGTTGCTAGTTCTCTGGGAACATATTTCTTGTCCCAAATCTCTTTAATCTTCCTGGACATGCTTAATGTGTATAGGTATGTGATGTGAAGTTGTTATTTAGAGTTTTCCCATCAGGTAAGCTTTGCTCAGAACCTGTCGGGATTGAAGAAATTTTACTGGCCTATTGTTAACTAGACTACATCACATGTTTCAATTGTTTGGCAGAATGTATAGTGAACTTATATCAAGTAGCATTGCAGAAGGAGGGCCCTATGCATCTAGAACATCCTATGTGAAGCTTTTAAGGTCAGTTAATTATTTGGATTTTGCTTTGCGTTTGTGGATCTCCCAAAATTTTGTTAGTATTAATGTGCTTTATGAAACAGATCGGTTAAGAGAGAGACACTTAAACTCATTGAGGCATTTTTGGACAAGGCTGAAGACCAGCCACAGATTGGGAAGCAATTTGTGCTCCCAATGATGGATCCCGTTCTTGGCGACTATGCCAGGAATTTGCCTGATGCTAGAGAATCAGAAGTTCTGTCACTTTTTGCAACAATTATAAACAAGTATGTTTGTTATGTATATAATTTAACTATTGATAGTGTACCTATATATGTGCCTACAATTTGTGCCTTTCAATGTGTGCTTCATGTATTGATACAAATATAAATTGTTATTTCTTGAATTGCATTCAAGTGTGTACGCTTGAGGCTGTAACTTGCAAAGTAGAGCCTGATGGGTTTCATTTTATATAGAATCCTATCTACCATTTGCTTCTTGTTCTCAAGGAGTTCTCCTAGGCTATTTGACTGAAGTTCAAAGATGCAAATACTAGATAAATTTTGGACTAACTGAACCCCTAAGTGCAAATCCAATATATGTCATTGGTGGACTTGGGTAAGCTTTGGATTTTTCTGGTTGTAAAATTACAATATGCGAATTCAGGTGTCAGTTAATGGCCAGAAAAGAGGGAGGAGTTGTCTGTTCACGTAAATAACCTCGAAATATATGTTCTCTTATATGTCATTCAGTTACATTACTATTTTCTTAATGTTGTATCTGCATGATCATTATAGCTGCTTCAAACTGGGAGTGCAGGTAGCTTTGTACTGTGTAATGCCTGGTTTGTTGCCTTAAAAATGGTAATTCTGTTTTTTTTTTAAATTTTTTAATTTATTTGTTTTGGCTTTCTTGGTATTCCACTTCTCTTAAGGTACAAAGCTGCAATGATAGATGATGTGCCTCGGATATTTGAAGCAGTTTTCCAGTGCACACTTGAGGTGAGGCTGTGTTGGTTTTTAATTTTGGTGCACATTTATTGAGACAATTTCTTTAATGTCTTTTTTTTTTTTTTTAGTTTTGGAATTCTATGCCTTGATATTGGTAACAACTGTTGACTCTTTCTACTCTATTGATTTTTATGAGATTGAGCGTTTAAAAGAACTTGTATTAGAACAATGACAGTAGTAAAATGCTTTATAAAAAATTATAAATATTTTCCTGCATCTTGAATTCCTGTTTTAAGCGCCTGAATTGATGTTATTTTTATTCATGATTTGTTTCTCCAATGCATTGTGGTAGTGGAAGAGTCTATGACAATTAGATCTCAACAATTAGAGCTAAAATAGGGTTGATTTTGGTAGGAACAAAGAAAAGATAGTTAGGATTTGCAGAAAACCTTTTGATAAAATTTTGAATGAAAAAAAAAAATACACTGCTGATATATCTACCAGCAATCTTACTTATACTAGGTAGGATAAATCCTATTTAAAGACTGAAAACTGATCCTAATTAATAAAGGCTTAATGAACAGTAATAAAATCCACAACTGAATAGAAAACTAAGTAAAATCCAAAACTGTGTAGATAACTGGATAAAATCCACTCCTGCATCATATTGGAAAGTTGTTGGGTTTACTTGCAATCTCATAACTGAACATGCCATGGTGTGTGCTGTGAGGATCCAGGCTTCCAAGTCCATTATCTTGTTGATTTGCATATTTAAAAGCTAGATCCACGTGAGGTGTATGATGCATAGCTATAGAACAATACTGTGTTTTCTCCAAATCTTGATGTTTTACTAGACAAGACTCATTGGTGCACTGGATATGTATTCTTGATGTGATATATACACTGTAATATTTAAGACTATTACAAGTCAATTGTACACGTCAATTATTTGGAACTGTCATCCAAAACCAGTTTTTGAGGAAATGAGAACTAAGTTGAACTCTTTAGAACTTTCAGCATAACTTGTTTGGCTGACATTTTTAGTTATTACACAATGCAGATGATAACCAAAAATTTTGAAGATTACCCTGAGCATCGCCTCAAGTTCTTTTCATTAATTCGGGCAATTGCAACACATTGTTTTCCTGCTTTGATTCGGTTGTCGAGTCAGGTTTGTGTTTGAATTTATTTCATTCATTATAATGAGGAGTCAGGTTTGTGCCAGGTTACCTTTCCATATTGTGTATTAACTCACTTTCTCCTAATCTCTCTCTCTCTCTCTCTGTTACAAGTAGCAGTGTACCTAAGCTTCTATTCTTGTTTTCTTGTCTGCATCAGCAACTGAAGCTTGTAATGGATTCAATCATATGGGCATTTCGGCATACGGAAAGGAATATTGCTGAAACTGGTCTGAACCTTCTGTTGGAGATGCTGAAGAACTTTCAGGTAAGGATTATTCAATTATTTGTCAAAGTTATGCCATGTTTGGTGCTAATTTCCTTTTGTAATTTGACAGGCTTCTGAATTCTGTAACCAGTTCTATCGCACATACTTCCTCACAATTGAGCAGGAAATATTTGCAGTCTTGACAGATACATTTCACAAACCTGGCTTCAAGCTGCATGTCTTAGTGTTACAGCACTTGTTTTGTCTGGTATGCGCCTTGCGTGTCCTTATTTGGTTTGAGGAAGGAGCAATTATAATTTCCATGTCCATTTTCAGGTTGAAAGTGGTGCATTGACCGAGCCATTATGGGATGCTGCAACAGTTCCTTATCCATATCCTAACAACGCAATTTTTGTTCGTGAATACACCATTAAACTTTTGGGAACATCATTCCCCAACATGACTGCATCAGAGGTGAAATTTTTTTTTTCCCTTCTTTTTTTGTTGCTTTCTGTTGCATGCGACTGATATGAAGACTTTTCAGGTCACTCAATTTGTTAATGGACTATTTGAGTCAAGAACTGACCTTTCTGTATTTAAAAATCACATCCGAGACTTTCTTGTGCAATCAAAAGAATTTTCAGCTCAGGTAACAGTTCATGTCAGTGATTTCTCATTCTTCTCTCCCTCGCCACAATAGCAAATGCTACCAAATATTTATTATGCAAGACGGTGTCTCTGTATAATGAAAGGTTTTAATTTATGGGGCATGATGTCCAAGACATAGGGCCTTGCACTGGTGTTCTCGAAGGCCTGGCAATGTGTTGTAAAGGAGTTGCGACAATTTTTTATGCTTGGTTATCTTTTCAGGATAATAAAGATCTTTATGCAGAAGAAGCTGCTGCTCAGAGAGAAAGAGAGAGACAGAGGATGCTTTCTATTCCAGGGCTTATTGCTCCTAATGAGATTCAGGATGAGATGGTGGACTTGTAGAAGGCTAATTTTGCTGCGGGAGCTAATTTGATGAAATTTTAAATCAGGAGTTACCATTGCCATCTTAATTCAGTTACTTAGAAGTCAATGGGTTTTAACAGATGCAGCATTCTTTTCGTTGGTGTTGAAGCTGGTGGTCGATGACAAAGTGTGCCTCGGTATGAAGAGTTGGCTGCTGGCACTACTGTCTATATATCCATTGGCTGGGTGTAGAGTATTTAGGTGCTAATGTAGGAATGAATATATTGGAGTCATTGTACGGTTTTGTGGATCCTGCTTGACCCTTGTATTCATCATGATGGTTGGGATCGCACTGTTTAAATGACTCCTTGGATTTGATTGATTCTTCATAGGTGTAACAAATACTGATGCTGACGCTTTGTGCAGAGTTCAATTTTCTTTTACAATGCCGTTTTCTAGTGTTGTGGCTAGGGGCATACTCCTATTTTTCCCTCCCTTCGTAAAATGTATCTTGCATGTGTTTTAATATATATGAGCTTTGTTGTTTTTCCCCACTCTTATTTCGTTTCATTTTCTTTTGGCTTTTTGGATTAAAAGAATTTAAACTTCTAAGTTATTTATGATTGTAATAAAATTTGTTTGTATATATTATTTCTGAATATTAAATATTTGTTGATTGCAAATCACTAAAATTTTATTTTATTAATAAAATAATCTATTAATTTAAAATTTATATTTGAATATTTTTTTATTTATAATATTAAACATATTTATGAAAAATTATTTTTATTACTTAAAATATATTTTATTATAATAAATAATTTCAAAATTGTATAATAATAAAGTAATTATAAAATAATTGTACTCTAAATTTTTTTTAATCATATTATTACATAAAGTTACAAATTGAGTATAAATCATATAATAAATGTTTATAATTTTATAAATAAAAAATAACAGTTTATTTTTTAAAATTATATTAACTGCTTATTAATTTAGAAAGTTTATTATATCCGACTGTAAACTAATGGTTGAAAAAAAAAAAAATGTAATGGACAACTAATAGAAAAATTTATTATGTAAAAAAATATCGCATTTTTTTTCTATTACTTTCTAAATTCAATTTAATCCATTTATTGACAATTATAACAATTAATTAAATTTTAAATATAAGAAAAAATATTTGTGAAAAGCCTAAAAATTTTAAAATTAGGTGAAAAGTTCATTAATTTAATTTAATTTTTTTTTTTAATCTAATAAGCCTTTTTCTTTTTCTTCCCACCAATATCCTAGATTACTCGAAGGATCATAAACGAAGTGTTGTTCTTCTGATTTTTAACACACAAAAGTGAAAATTTATTACCTCCAAGGTTTGAAAATGACAAATGCAGAAACGTTAGTAGGAAAACAACTAATTTTTATAGTTTCCAGTGTTCGTCACTAAGTCTGCTAATGCAATGAAGTTCTTGGAAGAGCTCCCATTTGATTCTGTTGCCCTTTTCGCCAGTTCTTGAAGCGTTTTAATATTCTCCCTCCTTATCTTTCCCTTTTCTTGCGAGAAAATTTGGTCCAAACAATCAATTACTCCATTTTTTGTGAGCACTTCACCCTCCACTCTGAGGCCAATATTCCAGACATCCTCTACCATCCTTCCATTGAGCTTTTGATCGCCAAAGAATGGCCTGCAAATCATAGGCACCCCTCCTACGATACTCTCCAGCACCGAGTTCCAACCACAGTGTGTTATAAAAACCCCGATAGCAGTATGTGCTAAGATTTCAACTTGGGGAGCCCACGGTAGCACAATTCCATGCGATTTTGTTCTGTCCAAGAAACCTTTTGGCAGGTGTGAACTGTCCTTGAGTGACCATAAGAAAGCTACCTTGCTAGCTTCTAATGCTTCAGCTAGGGCCACAAGTTCCTTGGGTGGTGGTGTTGCCACGGAGCCAAAGCTAACATATGCCACTGATGCAGGTTTTTGCTTGTCAAGCCACGCTATGCAACCATTTGTGTCTGGCACTTGTGATGGTGACGAAACCAAGTTGAAGGGTCCAGTACAGAGGAATCTCTTGAATTTGGAGTTCAAGTCATTTATTATGATAGGATCTAGTTCTTCAAATGAGTTCAAGAAGACTGCAGCTGCTCTGGGTAACATATTTCCCATTTTGTGAAGCATTCGGGAGAAGATTGATTCCAAGTTTCCAAGCAGCACTTCCTCTGGTAAATCACGAATTTGAACTTTAGAGAATCCTGGAATTAAATGGAGGGTTTGATCTTTCTCCATTGTATCTGTATTATACACAAATAAATAAAAAAATTAAAATAAAAATCACAAAAATCCTGTTAAAACTATGCAATTAACCAAAAATTAATTTATAATAAGGTTTAATATTAGAAATTATTCCCATGGGATCAAGTACAGCAAATAATCCCTTGCAAGATCATTACCTCCAGCTCCAAAATTTTCCCCGATAAAATCAGTGTAAAAATGAGCAGAAACGGCTGCAGGCGAACTAGTCCAAAACGCCACCCAATCCACTCTTATCTCCTCCGCCATTTCAGCCGCGAACCAAAAAAACGCATCAGTCAGTAAACAGGTGACTTTCCTTCCAGTCTCTGCAACCGCTGCCTTGATGCTCTTCCTGAAGCTCTCAGGAGCTGCTTCCAAGAACAGCTCAATTTTCTCCTGGGGCTTCCCCAAAAACGTATAGCCTTCACGGATACCGTCACACACGTCACTGACTTTGATGTTTGGTAACGTGTTGTATTTAGAAGCGGAGAAGATGGAGGTGTTGGATTCTGAGGTGTTGAAGAAAGAAAAGTGGGCGTTTGGAGAAAATGTGGCAAGCCGGTGGATGACGGAGAAGAGTGGGGCTGCGTGGGTGCCGAAGGGGAAGGCGAAGACCACAACATGGGGTTCAGTGGTGGTGGCAGTTGGTGGCATGGCTGGAATGTGCAAGTGGGCTAGGGTTGAAAGATGCATACTATGAGCTGCAGAAATTGCATTATATAGTAGAGTAGAAAGGCAATAGGAAGATGAGAATGGGGGTTGCGAATTAATTTCACGTGGTGGTTGCTTATTTGTCCTAGTTGATTCATGAGTTTTTTTTTGCTCTATATATGTATACACGCTAGCCGAGTTCTTTCAACTCACAACTCAAAGATTTAAAGAACGAACAACGAAGATGTAACGGACTGTGGGGGCGTCACATGTATGCGCTGCAGTGCCGCCCGTCCCACATCCGGAAATGGGAGAAGGGAATCGGGCTATATATGTGAACGGCTAAAGCAGTCGTGTGACTTTTGGGGCATACGAAGAATGGCAAGTGAGCGGGGCGGATATCTTGGCCGGGCCAGTCGTTACTGATTGGTATCGAGCCGACTCCCTCGATGCAGTGGGGCGAGGCGCCACGTGAAGTTGGTGGGTTATCGGTGTGGCGATACGTAACGCCAGTCGCCGTCGCCATGAAATGGGAGATGGGAATCGGCCATATATGTAGGTCGGCCAAAGCGGTCGAGAAACCGAGAATGACAAAGTAGGAGCCACGCCAAAGCGGACATCGACTCTGGCAGGTGGTGGGTACAAAAATCTGATCCGTTACTATTTCAAGAGCAAAATACAAGAGCATTAACAATGAATGGAGGAGGTAAATCTAGCCATTCCCCCCAGCCTGACATAGAATGGGTAGCTTGTGCAAGAATTAGCTACACCATTCGATCACAACTGGGCTATTGATAGCCGAAATAGCAGTCAATGTATCTGATTCAATCACAACTTTGGACCACCTTTTACTCTTCACCCAACTCAAAGCCTTTCGAATACGCGTGATCTCAGCAATAGCAGGAGAGTAATGACCAACCAAACGAGTAAAAGCACCAGCAACAAAAGAACCAAAAGAGTCTCGCACCACCGTACCAACTCCAGAAAAATAGGGACCAGCATTTGTAGTTGCGTCCACATTAAGCTTTGGAAAACCAGCAACTGGTTTCTGCCATTTAACAACAGTACCAGTCGAAGGAGAAGACGGAGGAACGCTAACCAACCGATACAAATTTCTCACTTTTCATACCTGAAAAGTGAAGGAAAGATTAATCAACATTGATAAAAAATATAGAAAAATAATTATTAAAATATTTAAATAATCTTTTACAATATAAATTATATTTTTTTTATATTTTAATAATTTATTTAAATAATATAAAGTGATTTTTTTTTTATTTCTATGTAACACCCCAAATTTTATTAATTATGAGTATTTTTGATATTTAAATTTTATTTAAATTTTAGGAAATTTTTTGAGATTTTTTCGGATTTTAAAAATCGGGTTCGATTTTCCGAAAATATAAACTTTGATGATTTTTAAAAATTTATTTAAAGACCACGTGGCAAAACTAAAAATATATTTGGAGTCTACGTATTTTTCTGAGTTTTATGGAATTTTTTCGGAATTTTTGGACCTCGTTTTCGGTCCCGAGGCAGAGTAAAAATTTAAAATTTTGTATTTCGAATCGAACCGGCCGAATCGAACCGGACCGGATCGGACCGGTCGAATCGAACCGGCCCCCTTTCCTTTTTCTTCTCCCGCGCGCGTCTCTCTCTTTTCTCTTTCTTTTCTCTCTCCTCCTCTCCCCTGCGCGCGCGCGTCGCTCCAGTTTCTCCGGCCAAATCCGGCCGATCCGGCCACCGATTGGACCGGGTCTTGTGTCCAAAATCATCTACTCGGCGAGAGCTTTCCATAGACACCAAGAACGCCGAAATCCATCGAGCGGATTGTCCGATTTTTGCTCGGGAAGATTTTCGCCCATTTCGATTTTTGGGCTAGATTTCTCGAAAATCGTGAATCCCACGAGAAAACCGAGGCTACCAGCACGCTCCACTCGACGAGGGCTTCGCGGGATATTAATTTCAAAATTTCCCGACAACGTTTTCCGGTGGGTCCCACGGAAATTCGCAGTGTATTTTCGAGCATTAAATGAGCTTAGAAAATTCTGAAAAATTTATGTACTAACCCCCGTGTTATGGGCTTCGTGTAGGTATTCTCATTTCGCGGAAATTCGACGATTGAAGTGCGAAATTCGGCTGCAGAACCGCACGGAAAAAGTCTCCGAATTGGGCCGAGATTTTGCCTACCCCCCCATTGTCAGACGTCCCGAGCGCGTCCCCGAAGTCGGAATCGGCAAAGGTAAACCCGAACCTTGTTTTTTCGTAATTTTCTAGTGCTTAAATAGGATTAAAAATTCGTAAAATATTCGTGGTAGCTTAGAAAATTACGATTCTTTTTGCAATAGCTTAGTAATATTGCTAAGGACCATGGCAAAGTTTTAGAATTTTTAGAGTTGCTTTGGGCAGTTTTTGCAAAAATGGTCAATTATAGTGACTAAATTTAAATTTTACATATTGTGATGAATGATTGGAATGGTGGGCCCAGGATGGGCTGTCTGATATGACTGAGTTGTGCATATATGGATTCGGAGTATAGAAGAGTGATATGAACCCTATTTCAGCTTGGTTAGGTCCAGGTATAGGGGACTCTGGGATTTTTACCGCGACTTAGGGCGTATTTGGGTCTTTTCTTGAATTGTATTGAGTCATTTGTATTAAATGATTGTAATTTAATTGTCAGGTGAGACGGGACATCCTTCTTCCGCAGACCAGCCGCCACAGTGATTTTCGACAAGTCTGTGAGTAAAAGAGTCATTTAATGTAGAATATCGATATTATTAGAGTTTCAGCATGCCCATGCATCACTTATATGCATATATTTATGTAGTTAAACTCTAGGCACGATTTATGTTGCATTCATAACTGTTAAAGTGCCATGAATGGTGTTGCGGTAATTTGGAGCAGTGTGCGTGCGTTGGCGTGCGTGTGATGTGGTGTGGACTATGGATAGGACGGGTAGACACGGCTTGAGTTCTTCGCTGGGACCCGGTCCTTCGGGGTAGACACGGCTTGAGTTCTTCGCTGGGACCCCGATTTGGTATTTAAGTGGAAGTCCGAGCTGAGTTCTTCGCTGGCACCAGATTGGATTTAAGAGAGCTGTATAGGGGATCAGCTCCCATATACTATGAATGATGTTACAGGGTGTGTGAGTGCTCCAAATTACCTTTTTGATGCTATGATGTGAATATGGTGTTGATGTTGCATTTCACTCTACAGGTTGCATTAGTTTCAGATAGTTATAGAGATTATAGTTAAGATTGATATTTTACTCTCGAGTCGAACGCTCACTCTGTTCAAAAATTTTTACAGGCCACAGGAGGATATTTTGTTCTGGGTTAACCTGCTTTTCTACCTCGCAGGTTGTTTATCAATATTGTGTAATTTTAATTACTCCTAGAATTTCCGCATGTGTTAGCAGTAATTATTTGAATTTGGTCTGTAATATTATTATTATGTTGGACCTGTAAACTTAAATATGTTATGCATGTTGATGGATTGGATGAGGAGCTGAGCTCCCATTTATTTTATGTTGATGAGTATGTGGAGGGTGAGCTGAGCTCCCCAATTGAGTATTTATTGTGTTTACAGGTCGGGTGAGTCAAAAACTCCCCGTTGGAAAGTCCATTTTATGGCCGGACTCTGTCCGTTTGTTTTCTTGAAATTGGGCCCAAATGGGCCTTAGAGTTGGGTTAATGAATAGTTAAGGCTTACTACGGGCCTCGGGGCTTTAGGTGGCCTGTGTCCTAGTCTTGGTCCCATAGGTTGGGTCGTGACAAATGTGGTATCGAGCTTAGGCTCCATTCTTAGGGAATGTTGTCTAAAGTGTTGAGAAGAGTCTAATAGGAGTCACATGCGAAATATAGGGTCCACATTCGTCTTGCATTGTCATCTTTGCTTCTAGTTTCTGCTCCATATGTTATGTATAAATATGAGTCTATAGAGTGTATAATGTGCGCTTTGAATTTTGTGGGCTAATGTCTTGAATTTCGGAAAATGCGTAGAAGCGGTGAGAGCCGCATCGCACTGTAACTGGATGTGCCCGACGAAGTGTCCAGACAGATGAGGCGCCGCCCCAGGAGGCGGGTAGGAGGCCTAGAGCTGCCAAGTAGAGGAGCAGCCAACCCAAGACAGAACAGTCCTTTATGGCACAGGTCCCATGGACCCCATGGCGCCTACTCTAGGGTCTCGCAGAGAACCATCGACATGATGGCTCAAGATATGGTCCATCCTCCACAAAGGCGGCGATCCACCGCACCAAGAGAGGAATCTTACAAACAGATCATAAACTTCAAGAAGTTGGTGCGTACTTATGATGTGTCAGACGACGCATATCGGTTTTGGATTCCTGCGATGAGCAGAATGCAATTACGTTGGTGATAGAAGATTGATAGAATGTATAAAGCACGTCAAGGGGCCCAAGCATAGGCAATGGATTAATGACTACGTGTTACCTCGGATGGAGGGTTTGACATGGGCTCAGATTGTGGAACTTTTTATAAATCTGTTTGTGCGTAAAGCTTGAGATCGAAGCGGTGGGCCTTTGAGGCCTTAAGGCGAATGGCGGTGCAGTAGATGAATATGCTCTGCAATTTACGGAATTGAGCAGATATGCCCCTACTGCAGAGCTGCGTAAAAGATGAAGGTGAAAAGATTCCTAAAGGGGCTTGACAGGAGGTATGCGAACCTGGCCATGATGTCTGATCAGTCTTTTGATGTGGTGGTGGATCGAGCCAGACAGATTGAGGTTAGCTATGCTGTGGATGATAGCGGAAGAGCAAAGAAAAACAGAGCAGAGGGTTCTTCAGGTGTTCCCCACATGGGTACTACGGATAGCGGTGGCCAAACTACTTACAGAGGAAGAAGCGTAAATAAGAGGAGTGGTTTTAGACACAAATCCGAGGGTTCGCACTGTGGTACGGATCCAGAAGTGTAACAGCTCAGAAAAGCGATTCCTGCTCGTTCAGATCCTCTTTGGCACCGTGTGCACAGTGTGGAAGAGGACATTCAGACCTTGTTTGATGGGGTCGAGTATGCTTGTGTGTGGCCAACCGCCACTTTGCTAGAGATCGCCGTTTTGGTGAGCTACGATGGGGTCACAAGGTTCATTGCAAATGTTCCTCGCTGATTGTATCCGGTGCTTCCAACATGGCGGGTCGATTCGATGGCCACAGGCGAGGACAAGGGGCGTGGATTTGGAGGCGGTCAGAGGTAGAAGTCGATGTCGGTTACGCCACTCAGGGTAGGGGTCAAGCACGGGTTTTCACCCTGACCCACCAGGATGCTCAAGCTTCAAATGCAGTTGTGGCAGGTATTCTTCTGGTCTGTTCTTATGAGGCTCGTGTTTTGATAGATCCGGGTGCTACGCACTCATTTGTCTCCCCTGTGTTTGCCATGAGGTTGGGTAGAAACCCTACAACTTTAGAGTGCCCTTTGTCAGTAGCTACCCCACTTAGTGACAACATAGAGGTAGATATGGTTTTTCCGGGTAGCCCAGTGGTAGTGGATGGAAAAATCCTCCCAGCAGACTTGGTTCCTCTACCAGTAATGGATTTCGATGTAATCCTGGGGATGGACTGGTTGGCAACTCATTATGCCACCTTAGACTGCAGGAACAAAAAGGTGTATTTCCACATACCTGGTGTGGAAGAGTTTAGCTTTGATGGTGACAGGAGCGTGGCTCCATATAATTTGGTGTCAGCAATTAGTGCTAGAAAAATGTTGAGGCGTGGATGCCAAGGGTATTTGGCATTGGTGAGAGATACCTCTGTAGAAGGTGTCAGCATGGAAAATGTTCCTGTTGTCAGAGAATTTATGGATGTCTTCCCAGAGGAGCTTCCAGGGTTGCCACCAGAAAGGGGAATAGAGTTCTGCATTGATGTTATTCCGGGTACAAACCCCATATCCATGCCACCTTACAGGATGGCACCAGCAGAATTGAAAGAGCTGAAGGAGCAACTACAGGAGCTTTTGGACAAGGGTTTCATACGTCCGAGCACTTCACCCTGGGGTGCTCCTGTTCTATTTGTGAGAAAGAAGGATGGGTCATTGAGGTTGTGTATCGACTACAGACAGCTGAACAAGGTCACTGTGAAGAACAAGTATCCACTTCCTCGGATCGATGATTTGTTTGATCAGCTCCAAGGAGCTAGATTCTTTTCCAAGATAGACCTGCGATCAGGCTACCATCAGTTGAGAATCAGGAATGAGGACGTGTCCAAAACGGCTTTCAGGACAAGATATGGTCATTATGAGTTCTTGGTGATGTCTTTTGGACTCACTAATGCACCAGCAGCCTTCATGGACTTGATGAATAGGGTGTTCAAGCCATTTTTGGACCGTTTTGTCATCGTATTCATAGATGACATTTTGGTGTACTCTCGGACCGAGGAAGAACACGTGTGGCACTTGAGAATGGTGTTGCAGACGTTGAGGGAGCACCAGCTATATGCCAAATTTTCAAAATGTGAATTTTGGCTAGAAAGCGTCTCATTCTTGGGACACGTGGTTTCCAGTGATGGCATTCAAGTGGATCCCAAGAAAATTGAAGTCAGAATCGATTGGCTTAGACCTACATGATCAGCGAGGTGCGAAGTTTTACGGTTTAGCTACTATAGGCGTTTTGTGCAAGATTTCTCCGGGATAGCGGCTCCCTAACTAAGTTGACCGGGAAGAATGTTCCATTCATTTGGACAGATGATCGTGAGGTGAGTTTCCGAGCTTAAGGAGTGTCTAACCACGCCTCGTGTTGACACTACACGTGAGTGGTGAAGGATACACCGTATTGTGACGCCTCGACTGGCCTAGGGTGTGTTTTGATGCGAATGGAAAGGTAGTGGCTTATGCTTCAAGGTGAAGAAGCATGAGCAGTAACTACCCCACCCATGATTTAGAAATGGCTGTAGTCTTTGCACTAAAAATCTGGAGACACTACCTGTATGGGGAAGTGTGCGAGATATACACCGACCATAAGAGTTTGAAATACATCTTCCAACAGAGGGACTTAAACTTGAGACAGAGGAGATGGATGGAGCTTCTGAAAGACTATGATTGCACCATCCAGTACCACCCTGGAAAGGCCAATGTTGTGGCAGATGCCTTGAGCAGAAAATCTTCTGGCAGTTTCGCGCACATTTCAGTAGAAAAGAGACCATTGATTCAGGAGGTACATGAGTTGATGGATCAAGGTTTAATCCTAGATCTTTCAGATGAGGGGGTATTGTTGGCTCACTTTTCAGTGAGGCCAGACTTGAGGGACAGAGTTAGAGTTTCCCAGCACAGAGACCAACAACTGATGAAGATCATAGAAAGAGTGCAGCAAGGTGAAGGTGGGGAGTTTGGATTTGCCAATGATGGCGCCCTAGTGCAAGGTTCTAGAATATGTGTGCCCGATGTGGACAATCTCAGGAATGAAATCATGCAAGAGGCACACTACACAGCATGACAAGATTCACCTGTGTTCCACCAAGATGTACCATGATATGAAAGATAGCTACTGGTGGAATGGCATGAAAAGAGACATAGCAGACTTTGTGTCCAAGTGCTTGACTTGTCAGAAGGTGAAGTTTGAACACGAGACCGTCGGGGAAGTCGCAAGAGCTCCCTATCCTGAATGGAAGTGGGAAATGATCACTATGGATTTTGTGGATCGGTTGCCTCGTACCACGCGAGGATATGATTCGATATGGGTAATTGTGGACCGCTTGACCAAATCAACTCACTTCTTACCAGAAGACTACATACTCGTGGCACAAGATGCCCTCTACATTCGAGAAATAGTCGATTGCATGGAATTCGGCTTCCATAATATCCGATAGAGGGCCCTATTCACTTCTGGTTTTGGAGAAAGTTGCAGAGGCACTTGGCACACAATTGAACTTGATGCTGACCTTCCACCCTCGCACAGACGGACAATCGAAAGGACAATCCAAACACTGGAAGACATGCTTCGCATGAGGGTCTTGGAGTTTGGAGGTCAATGGGATGAGCAGTTCGCTTTGGTGGAGTTTGCCTACAACAACAGTTATCACTCCAGCATAGGGATGGTACCCTATGAGGCCCTATATGGAAGAAAGTGTAGGTCTCCTCTGTGTTGGACAGAAAAGGGGGAAGCGAAAGTGCAAGATGTAGACCTAGTGCAGTACACTTGAGGTAGTTCCTTTAATCGAGGAACGATCGAGGACCTTTCGATGAGCGTAAGAGTTATGCACGGACCCACGGAGGGATGTGGAGTTTGCGATGGCGACTATGTATTCTCAAGGTTTCTCCAATGAAGGGAGTCATGAGATTTGGAAAGAAGGGCAAGTTGGCACCTCGGTATATTGGACCTTTTGAGGTTCTTGATAGAGTTGGAGCGATTTGCCTGGTTGGAACTACCACCCAACCTTTCTCACGTTCATCCGTGTTTCACATCTCCATGCTCAGAAATACATTCCCGATCCTTCTCACGTCTCGCCGGATGTGATAGAGCTAAAAGAGAACTTGACATTTGAGGAGCAACAGAGCCATAGTGGACTACCAAGTGAGACAGTGAGATCTAAGCAGATCCCTATGGTTAAGGTTTTGTGGAGGAGTCGATCGGTGGAAGAGTGCACTGAGTCGAATCGGGACATGCGTAGCAAGTACGTATTTGTTCAATGCATAATCATGTGTTTTATTACGCTTGTGTAAAAATTCGAGGACGAATTTTCTGTAAGGGGGGAAGAATGTAACACCCCAAATTTTATTAATTATGAGTATTTTTGATATTTAAATTTTATTTAAATTTTAGGAAATTTTTTGAGATTTTTCGGATTTTAAAAATCGGGTTCGATTTTCCAAAATATAAACTTTGATGATTTTTAAAAATTTATTTAAAGACCACGTGGCAAAACTAAAAATATATTTGGAGTCTACGTATTTTTCGAGTTTTATGGAATTTTTGAATTTTTGGACCTCGCTTTTTGGTCCCGTGATAGTAAAATTCAAAATTTTGTATTTCGAATCGAACGGCCGAATCGAACCGACGGATCGGACGGTCGAATCGAACCGGCCCCCTTTCCTTTTTCTTCTCCCGCGCGCGTCTCTCTCTTTTCTCTTTCTTTTCTCTCTCCTCCTCTCCCCTGTGCGCGCGCGTCGCTCCAGTTTCTCCGGCCAAATCCGGCCGATCCACACCGATTGGACCGGTCTTGTGTCCAAAATCATCTACTCGGCGAGAGCTTTCCATAGACACCAAGAACGCCGAAATCCATCGAGCGGATTGTCCGATTTTTGCTCGGGAAGATTTTCGCCCATTTCGACTTTTGGGCTAGATTTCTCGAAAACCGTGAATCCCACGAGAAAACCGAGGCTACCAGCACGCTCCACTCGACGAGGGCTTCGCGGGATATTAATTTCAAAATTTTCCAACAACGTTTTGGTGGGTCCCACGGAAATTGCTTGTATTTTCGAGCATTAAATGAGCTTAGAAAATTCTGAAAAATTTATGTACTAACCCCCGTGTTATGGGCTTCGTGTAGGTATTCTCATTTCGCGGAAATTCGACAGTTGACCGGGTCTGCGAAATTCGGCAGAACGCAGTTCTGGGAAAAGTCTCCGATTGGGCGAGATTTTGCCTACCCCATTGTCGACGTCCCGGCGCGTCCCGAAGTCGGAATCGGCAAAGGTAAACCCAACCTTATTTTTCGTAATTTTCTAGAGCTGAAAGAGGATTAAAAATCCGTAAACTCTTCGTCGTAGCTTAGAAAATTACTATTCCCTCTGCAAGAGCTTATTAATATTGCTAAGGACCGCAGGGCAAAGTTTTAGAATTTTTAGAGTTGATTTGGGCAGTTTTTGCAAAAATGGTCAATTATAGGGACTAAATTGAAATTTTACATATTGTGATGAATGATTGGTTTGGTGGGCCCAGGAGGGGCTGTGTGATATGACTGAGTTGTGGATATATGGATTGTGAGTATAGAAGTGTGTTTTGAACCCTTTTTCAGGTTGGTTAGGTCCTAGGTATAGGGGACTCACGGATTTTCTGCACGACTTAGGACGTATGTGGGTCTTTTCTTGATTTGTATTGAGTCATTTGTATTAAATGATTGTAATATGATTGTCAGGTGAGCCGGGACAGCCTTCTTCCTCCGCCCAGCCACCACAGTGATTTGTCGTCAAGTCTGTGAGTAAAATATTAATTTTAATTATAATTTCGATATTATTATATGTTCATGCCCATGCATCACTTATATGCATATATTTATGTAGTTAAACTCTAGGCACGATTTATGTTGCATTCATAATCATAAAGTGCCATGAATGGTGTTGCGTAATTTGGAGCGGTGCGTGCGTTGGCGTGCGTGTGATGTGGTGTGGACTATGGATAGGACGGGTAGACACGGCTTGAGTTCTTCATTTGGGACCCGGTCCTTGGGTAGACACGGCTTGAGTTCTTGGAGGACCCGATTTGGTATTTAAGTGGAAGTCCGAAGTGAGTTCTTCACGGCACAGTTGGATTTAAGAGAGTGTATAGGATCGGCTCCCATATACTATGAATGATGTTACAGGTGTGTGAGTGCTCCAAATTACCTTTTGATGCTATGATGTGAATATGGTGTTGATGTTGCATTTCACTCTACAGTTGCATTAGTTTGAGATAGTTATAGAGATTATAGTTAAGATTGATATTTTACTCTCTGAGTCGAACGCTCACTCTGTTCAAAAATTTTTACAGCCAGGAGGATATTTTGTTAGGTTAACTCGCTTTTCTACCTCGCGAGTTGTTTATCAATATTGTGTAATTTTAATTACTCCTAGAATTTCCGCATGTGTTAGCAGTAATTATTTGAATTTGGTCTGTAATATTATTATTATGTTGGACCTGTAAACTTAAATATGTTATGCATGTTGCTGGATTGAATGAGGGAGCTGAGCTCCCATTTATTTTATGTTGATGAGTATGTGGAGGGTGAGCTGAGCTCCCCAATTGAGTATTTATTGTGTTTACAGGTCGGGTGAGTCAAAAACTCCCCGTTGGAAAGTCCATTTTATGGCCGGACTCTATCCGTTTGTTTTCTTGAAATTGGGCCCAAATGGGCCTTAGAGTTGGGTTAATGAATAGTTAAGGCTTACTACAGGCCTCGGGGCTTTAGGTGGCCAGTCCTAGTCTTGGTCCGCCCATAGGTTGGGTCGTGACATTTTTATAGGTATTTAATTTAATTAAATTATAGTAGAATGAATTTATGTATTATATAATTGAATTTAAGAGAAATTTGAGTTTGAAAAATAATATTCGTAATAAATTCGAATTTTATATATTGAGTATTTGTTACTTAAATTCATTTATATAAATATTTAATTAAATATAAAATATATTTTTTTATGACAATATTTATAAATTTTCATATATTTTATTTTATATAAAATAGAATTTAAATATTTTATAAAATAATTAAAATTTTAAAATATAAATTATTAATTAAAATAATTTTTTATATAAAATATCAATTAAAATATATAACATTAAATATGTTTAAATTTTTTTTGGGTAATAATAATCAGATTTAGGATCCGTTCGGTTAGTTGATAATGAATTTTAAACGGATTTAAAATGAATTCAATTTTTTATAATATTAATCGGGTTTGGGTATAGTAATTTTCGCAGATACCTTATCGATTGTCATCCTTATTCTACTCTATTTAGTAATGCATCCTTCCAGTTTCAATATATATAGCTAAACATATAAATTTTATTTTATATTAATTTTCATTAAAAATCTAATAATACTTAAACTTATCACAATTTCTAATTTTTATCTATTAAATATTTACTTATTTATTTAATGGATTATATGAACGCACATAAATAATGATGGGTAAAAATTATTATAATAATACAAAAAATAATTAATAATGTCCACAATTTTTAGTGTACAAATATAATTAATAATTTCAGAAGCTTATGCCACAAACATGAGATGTTTAATAATTTGTCTTTTATCATATTTATATACAAACTTTAGTTCTTCTGGTGTATGCACTCAGCTAATCATAAAAAAAATATTCTAATAATATTGATATAATATTTTAATAAATTTTTTAGTATCATTTGTCAATAAAGTTCATCTTTTAAACTTTCCAGGAAAATTGCAATCATATATAAAATGAAAATGCGATTTCATTACTGGTAATTTCCTAGTTCAAACAAGAATCTGTATTTGATCAAAGCGAATAAGCTAGATCAATTACCATCATGAGGGTCTGTAAAGGAAAACGTGAGATAAATTCCTGCACTAATGAAGGCCAGAAAAAGAGCCGGCATGCGCATGGCCATTGAGAGATTGCATGTAAAGCAAAGTATTTGGTTCAAATCGAATCGAATCGAATTATTAAAATTGAATTATTATATTTTAAAATCGAATCAAATTGAAATGAATGAAAAATTAAATTGAGTTAAACTATTTTATTTTGGTTTGAACTGATCGATTTTTGAGTTTAGATGAATTTTTTAATTTATACTTAATTTTCAAATTATTTGGTCTGATTTTGATTTTAGTTTGAACTTACTAATAATTAATCAACGAAATTAAACAATTTATATATATATATATATATATATATATATATATATATATATATATATATAATTACATATAATTCATAAATTCCATATAAAAGTAATTCGATTTGATTCTATTTAATCAATTTTTTTTCTCTAAAATCTAACCGGACAGACATAACAAAAAATTATAAAATATAAAATCGAACTAAATCGAGTTATCTTAACAATCGAATCAAATTTTCAAATTAAGGTGATTCGATTCGATTTATTTAATTCAAATTAAACAATACTCACTCCTAAATTACAAAATAATCAAATTTTCTTAGTTTTAATTACCTTTTAAATTTGGATAGATAACATATTTAAACTTGTTTGGATTTTTCTCTTTACAGATTTTTTATCTAAACCCAATTTTCTGTCAAAGATAGAATACAAATACACGGCACAGTATTTATTCTATATAATTTATAATCAGGCAATTTTTATTATTATTTTATGTAAAACTGAATTATTTTATTTTAAAAAATATAATTTTTTGTAAAGTATTTTTTTCATAAAATAATTATTTTTTTAAAAATTAATTATTAATGAGAAATAATAATTTTAATGGTAAATTATATGAGAAATTATATTAATAGGATTAAATTATATTTAATAATTAATAAATTTATTCTCATTTAAATTTTAGATCGACAGAGATACAAAAAATATAAAAAAATAGTATGAAAATTCCACGCCGAGGAAAGTCGTGTGAAGCAAACGCCATCTCTCTCTCTCTCTCGCTCTCTCCTTTTCTATCTCTCCTTCCTCTTCCTTTCCTGCTCTGTCTCAGTTGCAAAAATATATTAATCAAAGTAAAGGAGCACTGTCCAATCGTTTCTGATTATAAAATTTTATTAGAATCAAATTGTAACTAGAGAGATCAAAAATCCAAATTCCAAGACCAAAATCAGAAACCTGCAAAATTCATAATCAGAAGGCGGCGCCACGCAATGGGTCAAGTCTTTCGTAAGCTCTTCGATACCTTCTTTGGCAACACCGAGATGCGGGTACGCTCTCCCTTGCACTCTATCTCTCTCTCTCCTAGTGTACTTATAAAGTATTTGTATAAGTTTGTATAGGAGTTCTTGTAACGCGATAATACTTTAGGAATGGATGATTTTATGTTTAGCAGATGGGATGTGTTAGGAGTTAATTTATTTATTTGTTTAATCATGGAGGTTATTCTGATTTATCTAAAATTTTCCTCTGCTGCTACTGCCGATGTTGCTTTAGTTGTTAATTTGCTTTGAAATTCATGGGTTTTGGTGATTAGTGTATATGTATTGGGCTTGAGTGGTTTAAATTTAGAACCAATGGGGAGTGAAATTTTTGGTGTTCAATTAATGGGTAAGTATATATCCAGATGCATAAATAAAATGTCTATGTTGGTGAACATGGGCACATCAGAAATTTACATCCCATCCAATTAGAAATATGAGGGAATAAATTTTAATGGATCAACTCAACTAACCCTTTATCCAAAAAAAAAAAAATTTACGGTGGACTGTACAAATTCTCTTTTTCTACTCTAATCAATTTTATTTATTTATTTATTTATCTTATCAAAGGCATATCTTTGATTCTTTTTCTTATTTTGTAATTTTCTTTGGAGCATGCCTAGGTTGTGATGCTAGGGCTGGATGCAGCTGGTAAAACAACCATACTTTACAAGCTACATATTGGTGAAGTTTTATCTACTGTCCCAACAATTGGTAGGTTTGAGGATAATTGTATGAGGCTCATAAATTGTGCAATTGTCATCTTTTGCTTTTGGTCGCATATTGTTTAGTTCAAAGAATATGCTTGCATAATACATTCCAAAAGAAAGAAAAATATTATATTCAACTTTCCCGAAAACTGAATTTTATTTTATTTTTTTCTATTCATTTGAAGCCTTGGTTATTTTGCTTTTTTCCCCTCTCTTTCCTATTCAATATATAAAGTTTAAATATAAGTATTAATATGTCTATATCTAGTACACCAATGAGAAAAGCAATAGTGGAAGTAGATTCATGTAAGGAAACATGCATTTGCATGATGACGTGTGTTTTCTTAAACTAATACATACCAAGTAAATAGTTGATGTAGGATATGTTAAGCAACCGACATACTAATGCTTTTATGGTGGGGCTAATCCCAAGCAATGGATGGGATTTGGTGTCAATATTTGAAGGAAGGATTTTAGGGGAAAGAGTTTGAATTAGATTTTATTGGAGAGAGAAAATAAGAGAAATTGGGACTGTACTTGGAGCTGTGAACAGTACCTAAGGTACTGTAAAAAGAGCAAAAAACAGGTGCACGGGCCTTCCAAAAAAATGAAAATACTCATAATTCCATTATAAAAAAACTAAGAAAAATGGCTACTATTTGGCAATGTGTCCTTTGCATTGAATCAAACATTCAAATTTCTTGAAAATAATAGGTATTGAGTTTCTTCATTAGCTTTTCTAATAGATTCGTTTGTTCTTTCTCAATTTGTTACCAGTTAAATTATGCCTTCCTTTTTTTTTTCATTTATTTGTTTATTCGTTTGTAATCTATCTGAATATAAAAATGGTGGATCCTAGATCTTAATGTGGACCCATCCATTGATCTTCTGAGTTCTGACTATAAATTCTCCTTATGTGCTGTAGGGTTCAATGTGGAGAAAGTTCAGTATAAGAATGTGATGTTCACTGTTTGGGATGTTGGTGGACAAGAGAAATTAAGGCCACTCTGGAGGCATTATTTTAATAATACAGATGGACTGGTAATAATTATTTTCCTTTTTCCTATTGTGCTAAATTATAGTTTTTACAGCTTTGGCTTTATTTTGAAATTTACTTTTTCTGTTTGCTTTAGTCTTTTGTAGTGATGACATGTGAGCTTTGTGTCAAAGTTGAAAGGGGTCAATTTTGCCATCATATATATATTTTTTTTGATACTGTAGTTAATCTGTTTATGCAGATCTACGTTGTTGATTCCTTGGACCGTGAGAGAATTGGAAAAGCAAAAGCAGAGTTTCAGGTTGTATATTCAGCAAGGTATGCTGAATGTACTATATTTTTGTCAAAAAAAAATTTCTAAGTTGACTGTCATATTTTCTTTCAGGCCATCATCAAAGATCCATTTATGCTCAACAGTGTCATCCTGGTATTTGCCAACAAACAGGACATGGTATGTTATTGGCTTCTTTGCACATGCATTATAAAATTCACTAAACAAGCAGACTTCTTAAACAATACCACTAAAATGTTTATATGCTTGTGGTGGTAATGGGAACAGCAACATGCAAGTTGGTGTCTGGTGAAAATACAAAGTATCTGACCAAGCAGTCTTCCAAAAAATGGAACAATAAACTGAATGGGACTCTCACCTTAGGGATTGGGGATGATGCAGAAATTCACAACTTAAAATTAAAAAACATGGGAAGAAAAAAAAAACATGTATTTTGAATAGCAGCAATTAATTATTATGGCTAACCTTTTCTTTGTTGGTTCATGCTGTAGTCTGTTGAATATGTGATCTCAGTCCATTTTCCTTAGATTTTAAACGAAAACAATGCAATGTTCAATTGGTAAATTCCATGTGTGCTGTAGGTCATGAATTGGTGCTCTTACTTCTTTCTAGGGGTGAACACAATTAAATTGATTGCCTCTGCATCGTCATTTCTAAATATGTGAATTAGCTATGTCAGAAAATTTGATATTTGGTGATTCTAGGCAGTAGACATACATCCTCATTTTCAAAATGAGAGATTGAGCACAGAAAAGAAGTACTGTAAGAAGTAATATTATGTCTTAAATAGTTGTCATGACCTGATTACGGAATTGGACCGACACTAGAACTTAGGTAAGTTTAGTAAGCCTCAACAACCTCATATTGTCACAATAATTTGGATAATACTTAAGTTCATTCAATGCATATTATTAAATTCAGAGCAATATTCGCAATATAACAATTCTCATAGGGACTTGGGGAGGCACTGTGCTACCCCTTTATCACACATAATAGTGGTTGTCACTAGCCCCTAAACATTTACTGGGAACACTTAATTCATCTTGTATGAATCTTGTTCTTATTTAGAACATTGGAGGCTAGACAATTCGTAGCACTATGGATCACAACTTACTGTCTTCCTCAATTAGGATGCCAAAGGTATGCAAGTAGCCTTTTTTTTTTCAAAGAAAAAACAAAATACAGTTTTGATGCCTTGAAAGTAGCATTAGAAAATGAGGACGACTACAATGAGGGCTTTTTGGTTAGAATCAGTGCTGCTTATTGAACTTAGTATTTGACATGATCTTTGGGCACTTTGTAACTAGTCTACATCTAGAAAATTGGATTGGAGCATAGCCTGTGGGGGTTACATATGTATGTGGAAACCATAATTAGTCTGAAATCTGAACGACCTGGGCACTTCATTAATATATTTTGCTACTAGATTAGCTTTCTTGTTTTGTGACTCCATAAATTGCACCTAAATGCAAAATGAAGGTATTCCCATACTTGCTTACTTGGCTTTGATCTTCATGTCCCAACATACCTAGTTATTTTCTTTTGGATAACATACTGTAAGGTTCATTGAAATTGCATGGCATTGAATTTTCCAAGTTTTCAAAAATGGAAAGGCTAAATAGAAAGCAATTTGAAAGACGAGTGAATGACTGACAGGGTTAGAGCTGATTTATCCTACTAGCCTTTTAATCTTGAAGCAAGTCTTTTCTCATGTCTTGTACGTCCTTGAGATCTTTCTTAAAAGTGAAGGATAGGTGGGATGATGAAGAAGGAAAGAAAGCCTGAGCTAGTAGTTAGTTTTCTTAGGGCCTGTTATGTGTTCCTACTCCCCTCCCTCCTTTCTCAGTATTTTCCTATTGTACTTCACTGAAAATAGGAATGCATTTTAACAATTCTTTTGAGACAAAAGCTTGATAGATTTCTGTATCTGACAATTACAAATTTACATAAGAACTCTATCTGGGCCTTGTCATGGTGCAACAAGGCATAGGCATTGGAGGAATTGGACATTGTGATGATGGTGGTGCTGATATCTTCATCTCATGCAGTGCGAGTAGAAGTGGTTTTCTTGTTATGCTTGTGGACATTGCATTAATTATTTTAACTTTTAAGGCAGTGGCAGTGGTGCTGATGGTTATAGCACTGTTATGGATTACTGATCCTTGTGATGGCTGTTTTGGGGGCAATACAGTAGCAAGGATGACAATGGCAATGGCCAGGGTGTCATGTAGCTCTGTTGCATCTTTTCCTGGATTTGATTCATTCTTCAACATTATCCTTTGTCTTTTGGCCTTTGTTCTCATTTTATTGGCTTTATCATCTTAACAATTTACATGTTCCATTTATTATTGATTTTTATCTGTAAAATTAGGAAGCTGAAGATAATCTGAAGAGACCCAAAATTACTTGAATTGGTTATTTCCAATATTTATTTCACAGGAATAGTAAGCATTTGACATAAATGAAATTTGAAGGTCTTGTTTTCTGCGTTTCGACCATGTTAATTTTGAACAATTTTAACATCCATGAAGGTATCCAGATTGCCTTTCCTCTGATGGATATGCAAAGTTGTCTCCACATCGCCCTGGAAGCGGAAAAAGGATTGCTTAGGCATGGATTTCAAAATTTGTGATGCTTATTTTTCCATTAAGTATTGCTAGTAAATTCCCAACATGGTTAATTCAACTGCTTTCCTAGTGGTTTGCAATGGTTAAGCTTCTTGGTTATCCACATTTTATCAACATCAATATCAGAATTATTAATGGGCTAAGATATTTAGAGTTGCATAAGTATAGATGAAATAAATAATAAAGAATGCAAAAAAAAAGGGAAGAAGAAGTTGACAGTTATATGAAAAGGGTGAAGTAGACATGCATGCTTATATACTGTGGTGTCTGCTTGTTTGTTTGTTTGTTTCTATTGCCTTCACGTGTCTGGGAAAGACAGCCCTAGTGTGTAGTTTTATCTGATATAGTGAAATGATATTTCATAACCTTCATTTTATTAGATCTGTCATTAGCGTGCTGCCAACTTGGCTGAGTGGAGTGAATTGCATATGCATTTGCATTTGCTGCTTGCATAAATAAAACATGCAAAGCTTCAAATTTATATATTAGTGTCTGTTTCTGTTGTTAAGAAAGGAGCAATGACGCCAATGGAAGTATGTGAAGGATTAGGCCTTTTTGAACTCAAGAACAGAAAATGGCACATACAAGGGACTTGTGCGCTGAGGGGAGACGGCCTGTACGAGGGCTTGGATTGGTTAGCTTCAACTTTGAAAGAAATGAGAGCTGCTGGATATTCTTCAGCGGGCACCTCATCATTCTAATATTCCAGGTTAATGGCATATTCCTTTATGCCATCATAAAGTAGCATACTGTTGATATTGTGGCTTTAACTTCAACTTATTTTTGCAGGTTTACTCGAAGACTTGATGTTCGTGTAGATGAAGGCAGAGTGTTGGCCATGGAAGTCCTGAACTGTAATCAAATTTTTGTGGGTTGTCTAAAACAAAAGGATTTTATTAGGGTTCATACCTTTGGTCCTACTGGGTACTTACATGCGACTTCCAACAATGTAAATTTAGATGCTGATGAGGCCCTTTCATTGAAAGTTGAATTGGGAACTGGGAATCTATAGATGTTAAGACGTCCCTTTACATACAAGGTTAAATGATTGTTATTTGTTAACTTGGTTTTTCTCCTCTTTTATATTATTGCGTGAATCTTGTTTTGTTTTGGAATGATTTACATATTGAAAATACTTCCATGATGTTTATCATCTAAAGGATCTTTGTACAAAAATTACACAAAGAAAGAATGTTTCTCAGTTTAGCATCGTGGGATGAGGACTAAGCACAGGCTGACAGATTGGTCGATTCAGTTTCGAGTCGAGTTGGATTTTTTCTTGTTAAGAAAAAAAAGTTGAATTTAATTAAAATCAAAATGGAGAAAACTCTGAGGGCTGATTTCAATCTTCCTTCCTGAGCATTGAATTGAAATCGTCAATTCAGGTTCAAAATCGGATTAGAACGGCAAGCATGTATTTATATTTGGAATTTAATAAGAAATTCATTACACAACAGGCGCTGGTCGCCTTAAGCATGAAGAGTCGTTAAGGTTACATCATATGAGAATAGGTGATCTAAGTGTGAGAATAGGTCATCTAAGTGGAATTAATCCTTGAAAACTGGCTTATAAAGAAAAGCCGTTTAGGTATTTATAAACTTTTTATCCAGATTATTCTTTAGCGATATAGAATCGAAACACAAACATAAAGGGTGTGTGAAATGAAATCTCACATATCTATTAGACTTGTATATTGGTTGAGTAATTCCAACTCATGGGTTTAGATTGGACTCAAAGGCCAATGCGTTAATAAAATAATTATCTCCCCTCCCTCTCTCTGCTCTTTTGAGTAGTTTACTTTTATTTATTAGGCTCCATTTAAGATTATAATTTAAAAATTAAAAAATATCTTAAAAAAAATAAAATTTAAATATTAAAAGAAAATCAATTTATAAAATTGTTTATAAATTAATTTTTAATACATTCTTAACAATAAATAACTTAAAAAAAATAACGGTAAATCCCATTGCCAGATTCGCGTTACTGTTTGTGTTTGCTCCATACTATTAGACACCGCTTCCAACCAAGTTCTTGTAGCTCAGTTGGTTAGAGCACCCGTTTAGTAAGCGGGAGGTCTTGAGTTCGACTCTCAACAAGAGCAATCCTTCTTTTCAGTCTTCAGCACTCGATTTTGGCCGTGAATTCATGGTGCGTCCCAAAAGTTAACTCATTTATTCTCTGATTAATTGATTAAACTCTCAGATATTTGCAAGAAAGCCTTGTAACTGTCACCACAAATTTCATATTTATATATTTAGACTAACATATTTATTATTTTTAAATTTGAAATCAATTCTAAATTTTTTTACTATTTTCTCTTATAAAAAAATTTATTTTTTCAATATATTTTATTATAACTAAGTTTTAATTATGAAAAATAAAATATTATTATAAATAAATAAATTATAGATAATTTTTAAAAAATGAAAATAAAGAGTTATTTTTCACTTACCATCCCAAAAGTAAAAATCCCACCACACTCTCTCCATACAAATTTTCAAAAATATTTCCTAGAATTTTTTCATTTTTTTCTTTTTTTTTCTTAATAAAGCACTGACCTTTGCAGAAATAAAATTTGTTTTTTAGATTTTTTCTTTTTTTTTTTTTTTTTTTTCTTAATAAGGCACCTCTAACGAACCCCAACCAACCAACCAACAAAAAATCATTTCTTAATTTCAATGCGCTTCTCTTCCTCTTCCTCTCCATCTCCATGCCATACCCGATCCTCCGATATGTTTGCCCAGAAAACCTCTCCTTTTCTTCAAATATTTCATTTCCACCCCTTCTATTTCCGCAATACATCTCATAATTCCTACAAATTCCGCTGCCTTCTCCACCAGATTGTCCCCAAATTCGCTGTCTCCTCCTCCCTCTCCTCCGTATTCACCTCCGGTAACATCATCGCCGCCGCCGCTGCCGCCTCCTCCGGTTCCGGCTCCCTCCATGGCGCTGTTACGTCTGCGATTACGCAGGTCGCTGTCACCGCCGTCGCTATTGCCTCTGGTGCTTGCCTTTCCACTAAGGTTGATTTTTTATGGCCTAAAGTGGACGAACAACCAGGTTCTTTTATTGTGGATGGAGTCGATGTGACTGGGTATCCTATATTTAGCGATTCAAAGGTTTACCATCTCTGCCTGCTTGTACTGTAATATGGATATGTGAATTTTTCATCTGCTGCTACTTAAATGTTTTAATCTGTGAAGGCAGGTGCAAAAGGCTATTACTTTTGCTAAAAAGGCTCACCATGGGCAATTTCGGAAAACAGGAGACCCTTATTTGACTCATTGTATCCACACAGGAAGAATCCTAGCAATGCTGGTTCCTTCAACTGGCAAAAGGGTATGCAGTTTTAGTAGCAATTTATATGATTTAAACTTCCACTATTACTTTTCTAGTCAAGAAGAGTGGTTCACCCTGTCAACACACACACGCATACATTGTTCAAGCATTTTCTTTCCCCTGCCAATTTGTCCCTCATTGATATCATAAATTCTACTGTAGGCTGTTGATACGGTTGTGGCTGGGATTCTTCATGATGTGGTGGATGATACATATCAAAGTTTAAATAGTATAGAAGAAGAGTTTGGCGAAGATGTGGCAAAATTGGTAGCTGGTGTTTCCAGATTAAGTTATATAAATCAGGTAATAGTTTGCTATGCTATGGGCTCTCAGACACTCTCCCTTCTCTTCTTCTTTTTTTTCCTAATAAGTTTTAAATCGCAATGAATTTTTTCCCTTTTTAGATATGGGGGCTACCTTCTTGTTTACTTTAGTGTTGATATTCTTTGTAGTATTCTTGACTCTTAGGAATGCACATTTTAGGATTGGTATGAACTAATAATGTGAAAAACGGAGATAGGTCTTTATATGAATTGATTTGAGAAATTTAAGCAGTTTACAAGCCATTTTACTTGCTGGGTAGAGATTGGCTCTGAGAAAATCACGTCTATTTTTCTTTCAATAATTTACCTTTCTTTGGAAATATCATGTGGGAGATACCATTTTTCCCCCATTAACTTTTTTAGTAGTTGTTGGAAAATAGGACTTTTTCTGGCAAATTGTTAGAAGCAAGGTCTGATATTTCTTACAAGGCTGTTTTTGTAGCACTTGCACTTTTTGCCCCTGTTAAAGATGGTAAAATTGTTTTTCTCATTACGAAATTAAATAACTATTTATATAGGTTTTTTTCTCCCCTGCATCATCGCTAGAGCAGAAAAACTATAATGCTCATGGTTTGATTGAAGTTGACAGCTTAAAGCTAAAAATTCTAAGACATTTTCCTAGTCTGGTTCTCCTGCTACCTTGATGTCTTTGTTAAACTCTCTCTGGTGTCCTTGAGCCTATTTGATTATTACGTTGTTTACTTGTGTTTTAGTTCATGTGCTTGTAATTTCTAGATATGCTTTCTCTGATCTGATGGTACTCAATATTTTTCTACTGCTGTTCTTCCTTAATTTAATATTTTACATTGCAGCTGCTACGGAGACATCGCAGGATAAATGTGAACCAGAGTACCCTTGGTCAGGAAGAGGTATGGAACTTAAAATTTGCCTGATGATGGCACAAAACTGTTCCATAATAGTAGAAATTGGAATTTTTTTTTTCTTTTCGTAAACTTTTACCACAACTGTATTTTCATAAAAAAGAAGACACTGGGGATACTAATGTTACAGAAAATGAATGACTTACATTTGATCTCTACCAATGAGTTTAAAGTGCTCAACAAAGCATTTTGTCAATATGTAAAGCCTATGATTTGAATATTTCTTCACTTAATAAATTATATCCAGGAGTTGATTACGATTCCTTCAATAGTTAGTTTCTCAACTCTTGTAATATTGTTGTTATTTTCTTTAGGCAAATAATTTACGAGTTATGCTGTTGGGCATGGTTGACGATCCACGAGTGGTGCTCATCAAGCTTGCAGACCGTCTTCACAACATGAGGACCATGTAAGGACTTTAACTTCCATTGATATCGGCACTTTATTCCTATTTAAGGGTGGTCTGTCTTTTTCCTTTATTTGATTTCATGTTCTGGAAACACTGCTCTTTTCCTATTTAGGATTTTTCTTTTTTAATCTGAATCTTTCTTCTTTTATCTATGTTCATTTGACATGATGGTTTGCTTGATGTTACTTAAAAGTCTGACAGAATAAACCCTGTGATGTTTACCATGTGAAGTATCAACTGTGACCAGACTAAAATTTCCAGTTTAGAGACTTATTTTGATGATCACAATCCTAGATGATTTTTTTTTTTTTTCTGTTGTAGTTATGCTCTGCCACCACTGAAGGCTCAAGCTGTTGCACAGGAGACCTTACTTATTTGGTGCTCACTTGCTTCCAGATTGGGTTTGTGGGCATTGAAAGCTGAACTAGAAGATTTATGCTTTGCAGTTCTTCAGGTGTGGCTTATAATTATTTTGATTGTGCAGCAATTTGTTAAATTTGTGATAAGCTTAATGCATTTGTAGAATAATTTGCAAGCAGAATCTTTTAAGTACTGTTGTTAATAATTCTCCAGGAAAATGACATAATTTAAAGACAAATTTTAGTTAATTATTTTAGAAACCATGTGTGCTGAGCAAAATTGTGCCACGTATTTATTGTGCATTTTTCACCCTATTGACTTTGCACTTTTTCTTCTTTTCTTAATTTTCTTTTAAATCAACAACTGTAAAACAATGTATATTTTAATGGGTGATGGCCGAAGATCTAATTACATAGTACGAATGGCCGAAGGCACCTGAATTGGATATTACTCAAATTTTGAGAAATTTTAATGAATTAATGTAAAGCCTAACTTGTTTAGAAATTAAGCATCTTTGTTTTTTTCAATGTCCTAAGCTCATGACTTAAACATGAAGTTTGGAATAAGAAAAAGGGAAAGGAAAATGAGAGAAAGAGAGAAAAACAGAAAAAAGAGATGAGGAAAATAGAGAAGAGAGAGATAGAAAGGAGAATAGAAGTTTCAAGAGAGAATCTTGATTGTATTTACCTGAAATGAAAGCCTGCAATTCTTTCTCTTAAATGCAGCTCACTCTACTCATTAGCTAGCACAATGACAGTTACAAGTTACAACTAACTGTTTAACAACCTTGTGAGCTCAGCTGACTTTCCTGCCATGTAACTATGATCTAAACTTATCTTTAACAGCTATAGTTTGATTCTAACATTGTTGTAGTCCTTGAATGTTCAAGGACTTGCATGGTGGTAAATCCACACCTTGATATAATTTGTTGACTACTATTTTCTGTCAAAATGTATCAGATATGAATTGGATGTACTTTTGTCCCTAGCAAGTGTTGTTTGAATCCAAAACAATGGTTGCAAGAGATGGGTTTTGGAGCCTTTTGAAATTGTACCAGCAATTTGATAGCTTGTTCATTATTGTATTCTAGATTACTAAAATTTTTGACAATAGGATTTGGATAGAATGAAGTATCTATTATAGACCTATGTGGGGAAAGTGAATTCAGTGAGTAATTTTCTTTTTCTTTATTTAGCATAACTAATCACAAACGACATGCAGCCTCAATTGTTTCGGAAGATGCGGGCCGATCTGGCTTCCATGTGGAGCTCTAGCAGCAGAGCTGGATGTCCAAGAAGAACATCTAACAAATCTGGCTCGCCACCTTTGGATGAGAAAAATTTGACTTCTGATAATGAAGATTCTTTGGGTTTCAATGAAGATATCTCAAGAATGAAGGTATTTTCCAGCTCTCCTCCACCCCCATAAACACACACACACAAACAAACGAAAGGAAGGAGAAAAAGAAGAGGGAGGGACAAAGCTAAAAAGGCTATTTTAATGATATACATACACTAATGTTGTGACATATTATTTGCTTTGACACCAATATAATTGTTTTGAAGGGTTTTTGGCCAGCAGCAATGATATTCAATTGAACTCTGCATTTTTGTGTTACACACCAAAATTATTATTTTAAAGACCTGGGAAAACGCCCATATCTTAAGTTATTCTTTTAAATTTATTCTGCATATACAGGATCTTTTGGAGGCAGTAATACCTTTTGATATATTGTTGGATCGGAAAAGAGGGGCCATATTTCTTAACAATCTTGGAAAAACATCAGAGACTCAAAAAAGACCAAAGGTTGTTCAAGATGCAGGAATTGCTCTAGCATCTCTTATTGCTTGTGAGGAAGCACTTGAGAGGGAGCTATTTATATCTACTTCGTAAGTTTTGCTTCTCCCGTTGACATCTGCTGCCCATATTTCCCAAAGAAAACAAATAAATAACATCATTTATCAGTTCTATTCTCAATTCAATGTTATGTGTATTGAACAATAATCATTAGTTTTTCCATTTCTAATGGATGCTCTCTCTCTCTCTCTCTCTCTCTCTCTCTCTCTCTCTCTCTCTCTCTCTCTCTCATGCTTGCAGTTATGTTCCAGGGATGGAAGTGACGTTATCTAGTCGACTAAAAAGCTTGTTTAGTATCTACAGTAAGGTATTACTAAAGTTTTTGATTTGATTTAATCAACAAGGCATGTAAAAAGATGTAATTATTTTTTCATATAAGTTGAATTTTTGTTAACAGGATTGTGCCTAGAGGGTTTTTCTTTTTGATCTACAGTTGCTTAAAAAGTAGTGCTAGCCTACTTTGCCTTTGCTGCTAGTTCAGTTATACTGAACCATAATCACTGCTCAAGTTTTTTTAAAAAAACCCATTATGATCTTATTTTTGCCATCAATTGGAGACATTTTTGTCTTTACTATCTGTAGATGAAGCGGAAAGATGTTGGCATCGATAAAGTATATGATGCTCGTGCACTGAGGGTAGTTGTAGGAGACAAGAATGGAACTTTAAATGGACCAGCAATTCAGTGTTGTTACAGTCTTCTTGACATACTGCATAGGTATATTTACTTGTTTACCCATACCATGTTGCAGTTAGATTTTCTTTTTAGTAGTCATTGTAAGCTATCTATTGCCAACTGTATTTCACCACTTTCTGATTATAGCTACAATGATATCTGGCTTGGGCATCTAAATAGGCCTTTGCAAATTTTATTTGCATTAGCTTTGTGAATACTGTCCTAGCCCATGGACCATGCATCAATAAATATCAGTTGAATATCTTGGTGTATTTTTAAATATTACATAATGCACGTTTTCTACACTTCCTCAACTATACTGTTTGTCACTAAATATTGCATCACATTTTTACTTTCCTGTGCAGGCTGTGGACCCCCATTGATGGTGAATTTGATGATTACATTGTTAACCCAAAACCCAGTGGATATCAGGTAATGTTTCAACCTGATGTTTCTCTATGAAAGGAAACTCCATAAGTCACCTAGTTCCCTCTTAAATGTTTATCTAGATAAGTGGGTGCTCCACTTGCATTTGAGCATGCTATTTTCTTGCAGAGAGGCATATGATATATTAGAGTTTCTTATGTCTAGTTTCACTGGCTGCTAGAGGGCAAATTATTTTGTGCCAGATCTCTCCTGAATCTTTGTTTTTAAGACTTAAAATGGCTATATTTCCTGATAGTTTTGCTTTCTATCTTTTAAAACCATCAATCGTTCTATCTATAGTCATCAAACATTTCTGCTTAAGAGATGGATGCGACCATACATATAGGAGTCAACATTTCATCTCTGATGTAAGGAAAAATTGCTGCTGTAGAGAGGACTATTAGTTGTTATTCTTTGTGACAATGATGAAAGGAGTTCCGATTTATCTTTCTGGTCTCAGTCTTACTAGTTACTACAATATTTTCTTCACAACTCTTGTTGTGATTTATTTTTAAATTGATGTGGATTTGATTTTTTATGTTGATATTGCTGGAATTTTGTAATATTATGTACTCTTACAACATATATTTTGAGTGAGTTTAAAACAAAGCTTCCTTTCACCCAATGCAGTCTCTGCACACAGCAGTAAAAGGTCCCGATTGTGCACCTTTGGAAGTTCAGATAAGAACACAGGTACCAAACTTCTCTATTTTTGTTTGATCCCAGAGTTAGTTGTTATGGTTTCTTGATTTAGCTCATACAACTACACTGTCACTTTATCTTTTCAAGAAAATGCACGAGTATGCTGAGCACGGACTTGCAGCACATTGGCTTTATAAAGAAACTGGAAACAGGTTGCCTTCTGTAAATACTTTGGATGACTCTGAAACTGAAGCATCTTCCTTTCTCTCCAAAGAAATTGAGGATCATAATTCCATAGAAGATGATCAGTTTCAGAAATACAGATCCCTGAAAGTGGGTCATCCAGTCCTTAGAGTTGAAGGAAGTCAGTTACTTGCTGCTGTTATAATCAGGTAAACTGTAACTTCATGTTTATTGTGTTTGCTAATCACAGTGAACTTTGAATTCACAAGCTTTTACATGAAAGTTGGATTTCAGAGTAGATAAGGATGGAAGAGAATTGCTAGTTGCTGTGAGTTTTGGACTGGCGGCTTCTGAAGCAGTAGCTGACAGAAGATCTTCTTTCCAAATAAAGCGGTGGGAAGCTTATGCAAGATTGTACAAAAAGGTTAAGTTGCTTTGCCCTTTTTTTTTGTTTTTTAATTATTTGGTCTAGTAAATTGAAGCGAATTTTAACATAGAGATTTAGAAATCTTAAACATCTGTGGAGATTTTGTACTGTTTAAAATTCATATTGCGGTTCTTCATAGTGAAACAGAAAATTGTTGTTCATGAAGAGAAATGAAATGAGCTGGACAAGACACAGGAAATTATACTGAATATGCATGTTCAGATATAGACTTTGAATGCTTTGCTTCATCTTGCGAGGATTAAAATTCCTAGTATGGGAATTACTTCATGAACACTGGAAGGCAACTTAAATGGAAGGAGAATAAACCTAAAACGCTTTGAAACTCCAAGGAAAAATAGATTTGATTCAAATGGATAACATACGCACAATACATAGGAATTTATCGAAATGACAGATATCCCTGAGCACAAAATACAGTAGAGCTCTTGATATAAAATCCAAAATTTAGAACTAATTTAACCCTAAGTCTCTAATAGATAAATCTATATAATGACAAATTCCACCTGTGATAACGTTGCTTGTTCTGCTGCCACCTTGACGTCCAGGTCTCAGATGAGTGGTGGTTTGAGCCAGGACATGGGGACTGGTGTACTTGCCTTGAGAGGTATACGCTTTGTCGAGATGGTATGTACCATAAGGTATGTCTATTTCAAACCTGATAAGAAGATTTGAGTATGGAGTTCAAATTTGTGATCATATTCACAAGTTGTCTGGGTATTCCTGTAAAGATATAGTGCCAGTGTTTGGATCTTTACATAAGTAGAGAGAATTTAAGTCCATGAAATTTCTTTTCTGGGAATAAAAGAAAAAATATAATAGAAGTTCAAGAATGTGTAGAATCCTTTAACTTGAAGCATGCATGCAATAGTGCATAAAGCCAAAGTTGGTGATGTGCATTTTCCTCAACTATAATCTAAATGCATTAAAATGAAACATTCTATTGCTATCCTGTTTTTTTTTTTTTTATCATGTTTACAATCTTCATATTTATTTTCTTTTCATTTATCTTCACGTGCTACTATTAGTATTCTGTGAAAAAAGAAATGAGTGTTTTTCTTAAACAGCCACCATAAATATTTCTTCTTCATACTTGGGAGCCCATCGGATAGTCGATTGTTGTAATTTTTCTTGTCCTCACTTAGCATTGTTTTCAATTCCTCCAGTATTTGCTGCTCTGAATGCAATTATATTCATCCAATTATTGACAACGGGCTGTCAGCTGTTGGTATATCATCAAAAACTGCTGCAACTATGCTAGTATCATTTATTGGTATTCTAGTGTGAAAAGTTTTAGAAAGTAATTTGGAATATTGTTTGTTAACATAATGATGGGATGAGTTATGATAATATCCTTTATTTATTAGTATGGATCATAATTACATTTCTCAATTTCAAATGTTTATGAAATATTCATAGGCTCATCTCCATGTAATGCCCGTCAGAACTATTGAGTTTGTAATGAAAATTATAGGAAAAGGGAAAGGGACCATAGTGACAGAACTCATCTCATATAGTTGTACTTCAGTTTCCCTTGTCAGCCGGTACCACCATTGTCTCCTTTTACATGTCTTGAAGACTTGAGCATAACCTAAAAATGGAATATAGCAAATTTATAATAGCAGGGAAAGTTTAAAACTTGGATAAACATGGTATTAAGGTTTGCCTTGCACATGATGGTCTTGATCTAAAATTCTCACTTTTATCTCTATTACACTGTCCTTTGTCTGAGCCAATTTTAGCTTTTTTTAGCATTTTACAGTTTAAATCTGGTTGGTATATTTAAACATCAATCGAGTCTATATAAGCATTTAGGAAATAATGCTCTTAAAGAACTTCCTCAAGAAATTCACTCAATGTATACGTTGCCATGCAGCAAGATCAATTTGAGCGCCTGTTACCAACCTTCATTCAGGTTATTGACTTGACAAAGCAAGAAGAATCTGAATATTGGGCAGTTGTAGCTGCTGTTTTTGAGGGCAAACCTGTTGATTCTGTTGAATCCAGGCCAACCTTAGTTTCTGTTGCTTCCAATTCTATTGAGGCTAGCATCAACAATAAGGTCAGTATGCAATCATGTTGTTTTTTTAAGCTCATCCTGTTGATTACAAGCTGGTGGAATTTTATTAAATTATTCTATATTTGTCTTGACACTCACTTGCTGCCTGCCTGAGTAGCATTCTAGTGTGATAATTTCTATTAGTTAGCATGACTTGAGCAAGATTAATATGAATTGATCTTGTCTTTCTGATTTTTATTATGTTGATTGATAGTTAATGGGAACTTGTCAAACATAATGATGATCAAAGACTATTGGTTAGCTCCTTCTCATCATGTTATCTTTTGGTCATAGTGTGTGTGTGTGTGTGTGTGTGTGTGTGCATGTGCGAATCAAAGGACATGTTAATTCTTCATTGGTTATTTTATGCCTGACTTGGAATTGCATGGTTGCCTACATGTATGAGATGTTCTACATGGGCCCTGATTATGATGAAAGCCATTCAGGTGTTGGTAGTCATAATTCCAGCATAAAAATGGTCATGTATCCTTGTCAATTTATCATGTATCCTTGTCAATTCATCCACCTATTTTCTGTTGATTCCATTCTAAGCCAGATTCAGGTGCCTGGCAGATTCAATCTTATTCTGCAATTTTATTAAGTGCTGCCGAAGTAAATTACCAAATGCACGTATAACATGCCTGGACATGTGCTTGCATACCTGCAGATACTCATTTGATAGTTCTATATGTACCTATGAGGTGTATGGATGACTGATTTCTATTTCACATTTTAGATCCGACTATTGAGGACAATGCTTCGATGGGAAGAGCAGCTACGCTCTGAAGCAAGTCTTGGACAACCGAAGTACGTTAGAAAGTGGCACTGTAATGCAGATTCTATTGTTCTTGGTGAAGTGGTAATCATTTGTTGGCCCCATGGTGAGATAATGAGATTAAGGACTGGTAGCACTGCTGCAGATGCTGCTAGAAGAGTAGGACTCGAAGGCAAGCTGGTTTTGGTGAATGGTCAGCTTGTATTACCAAATACTGAGCTCAAAGACGGCGATGTGGTTGAAGTCAGAGTGTAAATATACTCCTCCAAGCTTAACTGATTAGTGTAGATAGCATCGTACAACAGAATCCATTGCCATTCTAATTATCACATCATTTGACATGCATAGTTCAATTGAAGTAGTTAGGCTACCATTCAATTTTATCATGTAAATGGGCTTTGAATGTTTCATCGCTGTAAATATTGGTAAATTTTATAGCAGTAATAGAAGAAAATTTTGGAAATTTTCTTTATTTTTGGGATTTATTTAGTTGTTTCAACCCAAAAACCTTATGAATTCAGGGCATCGAACTCGACATGGTCAATGGTCGGTTCAGAATCATAACTTGTTCATTTAACTCCAAGAATTCAGGAGAAGCGACAAAATAAAAACACCCACCAAAGAAAATAAATTGATCATTATTAATGGCGTGGCAGGGCAGTTACTGCATGTAATAAGACAATGATATGCATGTCAGCTTAGTCTGTCCTATAGCAATTTGTGTCGATAAATAGTTCTTGATGCTGATGTCTAAGGCGGTGATTGGAGAGGAAGGACTATTTCATATGCAATAATAATTCTTAGGATAAGCTATAATCAGATTCTTATATTTTGTCAAAATTAATTATTTAATCCTTATTTTTTTAAAACTTAATTACAGTGTACCTGTATTATGATAAATCAAACTTTAGTATTCTAAGATTTCCATCAATGAAAAACGTTAATCACCTTATTTCAAACTTGATCAAAATTATAGAGATTAAATAATATAAATAATTAAAATTTCAGGAAATAAACAATATAAATATTCAAGAAGAATTAAAGAGTTTAATTTTATAAAATATAAAAATATTTTAATTGAGTTTAAAAAAATGGACTAAATAGTTAAATTTAACAAATTAGAACAACTTGATAGTAATGTATCCTAATTCTTAAAATTTATTAACCTATTAAATAATAAAAGAAAAACCCATTTCACTTGTAAATATAATAAATTTGAAATTAAGTCATACAAAAGTGTTTGGACAGCAAGAAAGAAAAAGAAAATGAAGGAAAATGATAGAGAATCTTTTGTAATTGATTTTATGTAATTAATTTCATAATCTAAAGCTTATTATAATTGTATTATAAATTGATTACTTAATTAACAGCTCTGTAACAAAAATTGACTAAATTATTTACTTGCTACCTTCACTTTCACAATAATTTTGTGGAGCAGATGCTTCCATGCATGCAAACTCAGCATCACAAAAACACCATAGTTATTATGGCTTGTCTTTGTCGGATTTAGAGATACTTATCTCTAATTTCTTCTCTTAATTGTTAATTTTCAACTAATTAAATTCAAATTCACAATTAAAATCTTTCTATTTTAAAGAAGAGTCAATTCAAAATAAATAGTTAAAATTTTATTAAAAATTAAAATTCAATTGTTCTTGTCTCACCTTTTAATAAACAAAGTTGTGCTCTAACTTCTCCTTGCAATTAAGGACGGCAACGGTTTGAGTTTTTATGAATACTCGATTTCATCGAATCTTAATAGAATAAATTTGGATTATATATAATTGAATTTAGAACGAGTTTAGGTTTAAAATTTAATATCTGTGATGGATTTGAGTTTTACATGTCAAGTATCTGTTGCCCGAATTCGTTTATATAAATATTTAATTAAATATAAAATATATGTCTTTTATAAAAATATTTATAAATTTTTATATATTTTATTTTATACAGAATAAAAATAAAATATTTTATAAAATTATTAAAATTTTAAAATACATTATTAATAAAAATAATTTTATCTAAATTTTTAATTAAAATATATAAAATTAAATAGATTCTAATAACTAAAAATAAATTTTAATCGAATTTAAAATAAATTTAAATATTAAAAATATTAATCCAATTTAAATTTAGATAAAGTAATTTTTTCGAATACTTTACTCATTATCATCCTTACTTACAACCATGTACTTGCAGCTTTAGATATTTCCCAACAAAGATTATATTCTTGACATATTAAATATTTTCTTCTAAAATTTTATAAGAATTTAATTTAAATATTTTTTTAATTTTTAAATTTTAAAAGAAAGAATTAACTTTTTTAATTTAAATTTTTTTTATTAAAAAAAATAAAAATAAAAATAATTTTATAAAAATTTAATTAAATATTTTTTCTTATAAATAATTTATTACAGAGACTAATCTCACAATCATATCTCCTAAAATAGTGCAACTTTCTTATAAAGCTCCTAATTTCTCTCTCTTATTTTTGCTCTATCAAGAATATCTCCAAGAATCCCAATAACAAATTGAATGAATCAAGTTCAAGAATGACATCAGCAAAACCAGTACTTTTAATAGTTTTCTCTCAAAAACTTCAAGTCTTCAATAGTTTATTTAGAGATAAGTGTAATACTATTATCATCTTAAAAAATATAATAATATGAAAATATAAATTATAAAAATTAAATAAATCAAATAAATAATAAAAATGAATTTAATGAAAAAAATTATAATTAAAAATTACTTCATATAATACTTATACTCAAAAATTAAATTTTTTTGGTGATAATCATTTTTTTTTAACAAGAGTAATAATCATGATAGGATGATCGATTGGAGAACACGAAATTCTTTTTTTTTAGTATTAATTATGATAGGCTGGTAGATTGGAGACCACGAAAGATGAAATCTTTCCATTGCTGAGCCTTTATTTCCCCAGGGTCCAGAACACTGCGCCTGTGTCTTTATCTGCTTTCCCCACCACTCAAAGAAGCCAGAAAATGGAAACCTGGTTCATCGTCCTCATCTCTTTGTCCCTCTGTCTGCTATTCAACTCCTTCTTCTCCCTTCTCAAATCCACCGGAAAATCCTCTCGCAGCCTTCCTCCAGGACCTCCTACCATTCCCATCATCAGCAGCCTTTTATTGCTCCTCAAATCTTTCTCCCAACTCGAGTCTATTATTCAAGGCCTACGTGCCAAATACGGTCCCATCATCACCATCCGTATCGGCTCTCGTCCTGCCATCTTCGTCACCACTCACTCCCTCGCCCACCAAGCTCTTGTCCAAAACGGAGCTGTTTTCGCTGACCGCCCTCCTGCCCTAGCTGTCAGCAAAATAATTACTAGCAATCAGCACAATATCAGTTCTGCCTCCTATGGACCAACTTGGCGGCTTCTCCGCCGTAATCTCACCTCTGAAATCCTCCACCCTTCGCGTATCAAGTCCTATTCCCACGCACGCAAATGGGTTCTGGATATTCTCATCAACCGCCTCATGTCTCAGTCAGAAAGTGGTAAGGTTGTCCACTGTGTTAAAGACCATTTCCAGTATGCTATGTTCTGCTTATTAGTTCTCATGTGTTTCGGAGACAAGCTTGAGGAAGAGAAGATCAAACAAGTAGAAGACGGTCAGCGTCGCATGCTGCTGAGTTTTAATCGTTTCAGTATGCTGAATTTCTGGCCAAGTTTGACGAGGATATTGTTTTATAAACGCTGGGATGAGTTCTTGCAGATTCGAAGAGACCAAGAAAAGGTGTTGATTCCTTTGATCAGAGCGAGAAAGAACGCCAGGATTGAGAATTTAAGCAAAGATAAAGACGATAAATTGGGAAAAGAAGAGTTTATAGTATCATATGTTGATACTCTGTTGGATTTGCAGCTTCCACATGAGAACAGAAAGCTTGAAGAAGGGGAAATAGTTTCTTTATGCTCTGAATTTCTTGATGGAGGTACAGATACTACATCCACAGCCCTGCAATGGATCTTTGCAAATTTAGTTAAGTACCCACATATTCAAGAGAAGCTTTTCATGGAAATTAAGGATGTTGTGGGGGAAGAGCAAGAGGTTAAAGACGATCATTTGCACAGGATGCCATATCTGAAAGCAGTGATTTTGGAAGGACTAAGGCGCCACCCTCCAGGGCACTTCGTGCTGCCACATGCTGTGACCCAAGATACTGTTCTTGATGGGTTTGTGGTTCCCAAAAACGGTACTATAAATTTCATGGTTGCAGAGATGGGTCGGGATCCTAATGTCTGGGAAGATCCTATGGCATTCAATCCTGAAAGGTTTCTGAATACTGAGGGAGGGGAAGCATTTGATGTAACTGGAAGTAGGGAGATAAAGATGATGCCTTTTGGGGTAGGGAGAAGGATTTGTCCTGGATATGGTTTGGCAATGCTTCATTTGGAATATTTTGTGGCAAACTTGGTTTGGAATTTCAAGTGGATGGCTGCTGATGGGGATGAAGTCGATTTGTCAGAGAAGCAAGAGTTCACTGTGGTGATGAAAAATCCACTAAAAGCCCAAATATCTCCGAGGTTGAAACCTCAGAATTTCTGAGGAGGTTCATTTTTAATAATTTATCAATATCTAGACTCGTATTAGGAAAAGAAGTACATTTTCTTGGCTGTATCATGTGTCTGGATGTATTATTAATAAAGAGTAGTTTAGCTTGGAAGTGCTTGGCAGGCTCCAGTGGGAGCAACTCCAGAAACTTTCTTTCTTTTTTCTTTCTTTTTTTTTTTTTTGAAACCCAAAAACAGAACTTCATAGATTACTAATATCAAAAGCTAATACATCAACAGGGATAGAAGGGGGAATAACACCCCAATCCACTATGCCAGAACTTGAAACGGCAGCCCTTGCAAGAATATAGGCACACACTGGTTCCCTGAATGCTTAACAAAAACACAACTACAGTAATGAAGCTCATTAAGAAGAGCTTGACAATCACAAGCAACTTGTCCAAAATTGAAGACCCATTAACAGCTTGGAACAGGCACAGCGAATCTGTTTCCATAGCTATACAATGAAGACCACATTTAAGTCGACTGGATGCAACTAGTCTAACCACATTTTATTTGTTATTTTAGTGTGATTTGATTTCCAGCTCTAGTGTGACTTTATTTAAGTTTCTATTTGAAAGTAATTAGCATAATTTGATTTGATTTCCTTCTAATTTTCCTTTTCTATTGTCTCTAAATTTTAGAAATTGAAATAAAATAATTATTAATATAACATAGAATATAATAATCATTAACGTAACATATTTTTCATAAATTTTAAAATTTTACATAGTGAAATTATTCAACTTCTCAATAGCTAATTTACAAGAAACATGCTAATATGAACAATTCAGAGTGGCGGACTGGCAGTAACATAAACAATTGTCATTGTTTTTTGAAAGTAAAATCCCTCTAATTAGAGGTTACATTTAGCTTTTTATTATTTTATATGGTTAAGATTTTTTATGATCAATCTGTGAAGAAAATCATAACTGATTTTACCACTGTCATATATAAAAGAAATATATATTATCATCACTCTGAATTATATAAACTAGCTATTAGAAATCAAAAGAATTTTATTTTGCAAAATTTTAAAATTCAAAAGATTTTATTTTACAATTTGAAATTGGAATACAACTGTACTACCCTTAAATTGAAAAACACTTCCCTTTTTTTCAACCTTTACCTCTCAGAATAAACGCAGAATAGAACAAGAACAAAGTACTGCAGAAAACAATAGTCAAACAAAATCAAGAACAAATTAGAAGGGAGAGCATAGACGATCACAAAGAATTTCAGAGTGAAGTGAAGAGTGACGGCAAAATGAGAAAAATAAACAGACAGATAGCAATGCAAGAAAAATGTTTAAAATGATACAAGATGACAAAAGGAAACACATGATCAGCGTATTTTAAGCTCAAACTGAATACCCAGAAGAAAATGTAAAAAGTTAATTGACAAGAATTTTAAAAAACACAGAGGGAGAAAGAGAGTTGTTTTCTTTTTACAGTAGAGTAGAGAACAATTGAAAGATTTTTCTTGATTAAATATGGTTTATTAAGGATTCAAAACATAAAATATAATAAAATTTGATAATATATATTTATATTTTAAATGTATAATAAATTAAATTTAGATAAAAATTTTCAATATATATGAATATTAAAGTGATGGGCAATGTTGGGGACTTCCATGATGAGCATGCCAAGGATTCCCATTAAGCTTTCATCGAAGACGATGAAGGAAGCCGATAACTACGATTGTCGCCTTCTGGGTGGATAAAAATGGCCATAGCCGTCGGTGGTTACAATCCACCGTTGACAAAAATAACTTTTCTAATAAGTACTTTTCATTTAATTTTTTTTTACTTATGCCTACAGTTCCTATTCTTGTTTGAATTTTCTTACAATTTCATTTTGAAATAAACGGATCAATTTAGGACGTCATTGTGATCAAATTAAAATATAGGAATTTAATAGTAAATAAATAAATGTACATGAGCCTCAATGTGACCAAAAATAAAACATAGGGGCTCAATATTATTTTTACAGTGAAAGAAAGCATAGAAAATAATCTATAATATTTATAAATTAATTAAAAATTTAAAAGATACATAAAGTTATAAAATAACATCCTTTTTTTTATTTAGTCAACATTTTATATATTATTTTATTGTTATAAAATTAATTTTCTAATTTAAAGCTCATTATAATTTTGTTACAAATTGCTTACTTCCCTAACAGCCCTATAACGAAAAAGTAATTAAATTCCCTTGCTTGTCACAACATTATATGTAACACCCTCCCGGTAACTACTCCGTACATCCTACTGTTCCAGTGATCGGTGTCGGTCCGGACAGCTAGAATATCCGGAAAAATATTTAAATTAAAGTCAGGAACCATAATTAACTCAAATATTAATAAGAAAAATTTAGTAAAAATTTTAGAAATAAAATACAACCAAGTTAAGCAGTAGGTGCCTAGCGAAGGGTAACCAGAGGGAAGTTGCGGTTCTCGCAACGAGGAGCCCTAGACCAGGGGGAAAAATTATAAAATAATTTTTGGGACTCTAGAGAAGGGTTACTGAGGTTCCCATAGCATTAGAATGCCAAGAAAATACCTAGAAAAATTTTTCAATCGGTACAGACAATTTTGGCCCGTTGAGCCAAACGGAGGGCATTTTGGTCATTTCGCCTTCAGAGGTGATTTTTGACCGACTTGTCCAGTTGAGTAAATAATTAATATGACATAAAATATGAATAAACATTACTAGAAATCAAATTGAAAATGAGTAGTGGAGGAAAGGAAAGAAAATGAGGAAAAAGCTTAATTATGACATCATGGTGATGTCATTAAGAAAATTTGGACCAATCACAATTAAGCCATCCTTTGACTAACAAATAAAAAGACTAAATAAAGACTAAATAACTAAAAATTTCAGCAGCCCCTCCTCATTCTCTTACCAGCCGAAACCCTAGTGTACCCAAACCACCATTGACAACCTAATCAAAGCTCAATTCCCTCCTTTATTTCACCCTAAAACCCATAAGTCCCTTCATCAAAAATTAATCCCACACCTAGACAAACCTTTTGGCAGCCAACAAGAGGAAAGAAAGTGAAGTTTAGGGCTTTGGAAATTCTGCCCAATCAAGGTTAGTGCTACACTTTTATTCTCACTCTTGTAATCTTAGTTAGAACATCATTTTGAGCTAAGAGATTTTAAGAAATTGAAGTAAATTACATGTGTTAAGGGTACCTTCAATTTTCGGCATCCCTATGGAAGATTGAGTTTGATTGTTTAATAAACTTAGAGTGGCTGGAAATGAGGGTTAAGGTATTAATATGCATGGATATTGAACTAAGTATGTTAATTAAGGTTTATGAGTAAATTGATTTGGACATTAGGGTTTGGAAAGGTGAAAATGTGACTTGGCTTAGGAATTTGTTAGAGAACTTGTTAATGGTCAATTAGTGACTATTTTAGGTAATTTGACCAACAAATGGACTGAAAAATAGGATTCCAAAATGAGATTGCAGGCTGCCCTAGGACAGCAGCATAGGGACTGAAAATTCAGTCCCTTTGCACTGCCATAACTTGGGCTGTGTTAGTCCAATTGGTGTTTGGCCAATTGGACATGAAACTAGGCTTATAATGGCACATTTTTGCTGAAGAAACCATTCCCAAAAGACCAAATCAAGAGGACCAAAACTTGGCCCCAATCCGGATACCCTGCAGCTGGTTCTGCAGAATTGACCAAATGAACAGTAACTGTTCATTTGGCCATAACTCACTGTAGATATGGTCAATTGACCTGAAATTTTTACAGCAACAAGTTAAGACATAGACAAGTTAAGACATAGACAAACAACTTTCATGAAGGAACCTATCCCAAATTATGGCCAGAACCTAACCCAAATGGTAGTGGAAGTTACTGTTCCTGTTACTGTAGATATGGTATTTTCTGCAGAATGGGAATCCGGCCAGCTGTGGTTTTTGGACCATATCTGGAGCTACAAAACTCCAAATGGAGTGATTCAAAAAAGGAAATTCAACTAGACAAAATAAGGAACAACTTTCATGTTTTACATTTCTTCAAATTCCCACAGTAACAGTGTCCAATGGAACAGTGAAGTTGACTCACCAAAACTGAAAATTCTGTTTGTGTTGGGTTACACTTTGAAATGGTATTAACACTTAATGCCAACAAGTTTTAAACACCAAATGTGGTATGTTGGGAGTGCCAAAGTCAATGAACATATTTTCTATCCAAAAGTCAACATTTTTGTTGACCAATGAGGTGAATAGTGACACCAAAACATGAAATTCACAAATTGAAGAATTTAAAAGTTCAAATGCCCTAGTATACCTAACAAGATTGGTTTGGATAGTTTGGCATGCCAATAGGGTTCAGTTAGCAGTACTGCACATGGCGATATGCCATTCTGTGATTTCATGGCTTTTAGCCATTCTGACTTTGTATTGAGCTTTGGCCTTGTGCCTGATATATTTACAGCTTGTTAGCTGTTCTGTTGCACACCGGGAGATGCATATGTGACCGATGGTGTGACGGCCCGAGGTACTTGATACCCAGTGCCAGTTTACCCGTTATCGATCCGATGCGTCTAGTGTAGGTTACTTGGGGCAACCAAATGAATAAAAGTGAACAAAGTTAATGAAATAATGAATATACCAACACCAAACAAAGAAAGCATACACATTCTATACACATTTATTTTCTTGCTATTTTCCTTTATTATATTATTGCACCACTAAGCATTATTGCTTAGCGCGTTGCTTTTGCCACGCGTAGGTACTGGAGATACCGATCGTGAGCCCAGTAGACCACAGACTGGGTGAGCCCATCCGGCAGTTCTGCTCAGTGTCCGTGTCACCTCAACGTTTGCTGTGCATTGGTAGGACATTAGGTGTCATTTTGACATTTTGTAACTTAATTTTGTTTTCTCATATGTATTTGAACTTATGTAATATATTTTGATGTTCATGTAAATAATGAAAGTGATGACTATGAATGCAAAATTTGAGCATTTATTTATTGCTTGTATATGAGAAAGGGATGTTTGAGAAATGACAAGGTTATTGAGAACTGAAATTGAGAAATATTGATGAGATTTTGGATATTGGAGTTGAGATGATGGAATACAAATATTGGAAGTGTTTTTAACAGGTTCCGAAGAACTGTTTTCTCCATTTTTAGCCGGTACTCCACCGGATTTTCTTTAAAATCTTCGGAACCTCAAATGAATAATAATTTTGATAAATGGCTTAAATAAATCATATTTCATAAATTGGCTTGAAAAGCATGACACAAATTAAGTAAGGTATATTAGAGTGTGCCAGTACACCGTGTGGCATTACTTACACGGGTATACTGTACACGGGTAAGGGGTGTCACATTATATGTTCTATATTCAAAAGTAGCATATAAGCACTAACTGTATTTCATACCATAATTAATCAAAGCTAAGATAACCTCAAACATAGAAATCATGAAAACAAAACAGAACAAGAAGAATTGTCTGAATAAAAAAATCATTAATATAATCAAAGTTTAAGGCCCAACAAAATTTCAACATTTAAAAGTATAGTTGTACGCAGTTTCATGCATCTACAAAGTAAACAGTTCATCAATTGTGTGGTGGGTGTCTTGAACTTAGCATCTACAAGGTGGAGAGTTAAAATTTTTTTATTAATTTAAGTTAAAATAAATATCAGGCCATGAATGATAGGCTTGAATGGTGTTGTTAAGGCTGCCTTCCCATTCCCATTCATAGCGCCTTTTTCCCGTTCGAACTCGCAATAGCTTTGGCGTGGTTAAGACTTGTTGAGCAAAAATCTTCATGTTGTGGCATTCTTTAATCAGCACCTCTTCCAAAGATGGGAAATTGAAAGCGTAATTACCTGAACAGAAGCTTGTAAGGCATGGTAGATTTCGAAGTCCCAGGTATTCTAGTTGATTGAATCCAATATCATCTTTAGCTCCGTCTGCTTCACTTGCTACTATTTCTTGCATGCTTTCACATTCTTTTATATCCATTCGTCTGAGTTGCACAAAACTTCTAGCTGCTGAGGCCGTTAACAGATTTCTTAAACCATGGCATTTTGACACTTCCAAAGACATTAGATTCTGGAAAGATATTGAGGATGGAACTAAAATTTCCAAACTGCTGCATTTCAATACTTTCCAGATTTTGAAAAATAGGGACTGATTGTTAGTCTTCATCCACCAGACGCTTGAGCTTCGGCAGCTTAGATAGTAGCTTTAGTTCTTTCAAACATCTGAGCGACTGAGGATGTTTCTCCTCGCCATTGTTTATGTGTTGAAGGATGATTTCTTCAACAGAAGCATCGCTGAGAACAAGCTTCTCCAGGCTAGGTAAGCTTTGAAGGACATTAGATGGCAAGAGCGCAGATTCACCAGAAAAGCATGTCAGCTCAATGGCTTTCAGTCTGCACAAGTACTCAGCTTGAAAATTTTCACTCAACTTGTCCTTTAAAGTGTTCCATTCCACTCTGAGTTTTTCCAAGCTTGGGATTGCAAACTGAAAAATCAATTAAAGTATTAAAAAAAGGAGGATAGAATCTTATAGAGATAGTAGAAACCAAACTGGTGGAGGTTGGTCCATTGGAGGATGTAAAGTTATTAAAGAAATTATTGAACTGACCTTGGCAACAAAAAAAGCCGCAATGGAAATATCAAAGTCTCCCTTGTAAACTCTTTCTCCAGTTCCCTCACCAATCATGCTTGAATGTTGTACCTTAGAAAATGTTGAAGGTAATAATTCCACCTTTGGACAGTCAAGTACATCAATTTTTTTCAAGGATGGACACTCAAGAACATCGCTTGCAGAATAAAAGCTAGACAAGTTAGGCAAACACTCGAGACTTATGGACTGCAATGATGGAAATATGGTCTTATCCCTCATCATTTCCTCATCTGAAGACTCTTTTGTGATGATCTGTTCCACCAAACTACATCTTTTTACTTCCATATGTTGGAGGTTTACAAGACCCAAAGCCATGGACACAGTAAATACATTAGTTAAGTTGCTGCAATTATGAACTTTCAGCAATGTCAGGTTCTTAAAGGTCAAAATTCCTTTATGATCCTCATTGAACACATGCCTCAACCTAGGCAAATCAATTAATTGCAGCTGATTTAATGTTTCCATAGGCCTGAAGTCATCTTTAACAGCATTTAGACCTTCGAACTCAAACACGTCTTTTACTGAATCACATTTTTCTACAACCAGCGCTCGCAACCGGTACAAGTGCTGCAGTAGATTTGATGATATAGCATTTGGGAAAAATGAACACTCGTCCACAACCAACTTACGTAAATACTGGAAGTACTCGAATGGAAATTGGGCATGCCATTTTTCTTTCAACATGGGATAGTTGGAGAGTGTCATATCGCAGATCGTTCCAAATCCATCCTAAAAATCCATAATATTGCATTAGTATGATATCCACCCATGACAGAGATTTAACCGAACAGATTAGCATGATCCACCCATGAAAAAGATCAATGGCCAGAAAAGTAAGATCTGGTAACATACGTACCGCTTTATTGTACAACTGTTCAATTGTGGCATTGAGATTGCCTTTCCAACTCCATTTTTGCTCATCATAGCCTGTAAGTACACTGTGTAGCTTTGGTGTGCATAAGACTCCGGAACAGAAAATCCTCAAGTTGGGGCATTTTATAACAGTTACTTGTTGTAAACATGGGAATTTGAAAGTGTAACTGCCCAAGCAGAAGCTTGTGAGGCTCTGTAAATCTTCAAGTTCTAATGTTTTCATTTTGCTGAAAACAATCTCATCTGTTGTTCCATCGTCTTCACCTTCTACTATTTCCATCAGCATTTTGCAAGATTTTAAACTCAATGTCACAAGTTGCACCATACTTTTGCCCATTGACGATGCTACCAAGTTTTTCAATCGATTGCATAGACGTAGTTGCAGAGTCGTTAAATTTTGGAAAGATGCAGAGCATGGGGCTAGATTAATCAAATTTTCACAAAAGCTTACTTCCAGAGTCTCAAGCTATTGAAATAATGGGTCCTGCAGTTGGCACTCTTGCACTAGTATATGCTTCAAATCACCAAGATTATCTAGCTTTAAAGCCCTTATCCGTAGGAGTATAGTGGCATTTTGCTGGTCACTACAGAGTGTTTCAAATCGAAGTAGCTCCTTTAGATTAGAATCACGGACTCCGGGTTTTTCAAGATTGGATAATCTTGGAAGGAAACCAAACAGATAAGCAGGAGATTTGTTTGGAAAAAAGCACAGCTCACAAACTTTTACTTGGGAAAAGAACTGTGTTGGGAATTCAGATTGCAGCATCAATATGGTAGACTTGCAGTCTAATGACAACTCCTCCAAATTAGGGAACATTATTAAAAAGCAAGTAAATTAGTTCCTCATACATGAATAATTAAATTTCATGATTTTTATTTTGAGGGAAATGAAGGAACTTGGCAGTAAATAAATGAAGTTTACGTCCCCTTCATTGTTTGGATATTAAAAAGAAGAAGAAAATAAAAAAGGAACCCATAATTAGTTCATGTATAATTAATTCAACAGAATTAATAATTTGAAATTTCAAATGAACTTTTTTAGCAAACCAAAGATGTTAAATGTGAATATGTAAATAAATTTCATTAAAATTTATGAAATTCATTTATACAAAACATGTAGAATTTACACTTTCTGATTCCCCACCAACTCCAATGCCACTTTTTATTTCCTTGCAAATCCATAGAAACAAAAGCAAATACGTTAATTGGAATTAGGGGAATAATTAACTAGAAAAAATAAGAGTCAGAGAAGAAAAGAAGAAGAAGAAGAAGATTGTGGGGGCAATATTAAAGGAATTTTATTTTTTATTTTTTACTTTCCAAACATATCCACGTAATTAAGTCTTTTTTTTTTTTTTTAAATAGCCTTGTAAATTTGAGAAGGGAATTAACAGCTAACCTTGTCTCTAGCCTTTGCTCCCTTCCTTCGTTATCCTTACTGGATTTTGGTGCTCTTTGTAGTGTGGAAAAGAAAGTCTTCATGTTTGGACAGTCATATATGCTCATCTTTTTCAATGATGAACATTCAATATTACTACTTCCTAAACAGAAACATGAAAATTTGGGCAAACGTTCAAGGACTACGGACTTTAACGAAGGAAATATCATCTTACCCTCTAAAGTTGTTTCCTCTTCCTCCTCCACTCCTGTTATTCCTTCCAACATGTTACAATTCTTTAGCTCTACCTCTTGGAGTTGCATGAGGCACAATGCCACGGACTGGGTAAATATATACTTCAAGCTGCCACAATTTTGAAGTTGGAGTAAACTTAGATTCTTGAGTTCTAAAATTTCCCGAGGATCCTTGTTCCATAAATGCATCAACATCGATAGATTCATTAATTTCAATTCACTTAAGTGGGGCAGCAGCCCAACGTGCCCATATAGCCCTTCCAAGTCAAAAACTACTTCCAGCGAATCACAGTCTCTTACCTCAATCTTTCTCAACTTGTTCAAAAACTGCAGGAGATTGGCTGATATGGCTTTGGAGGGCTGATATGGCTTTGGAGGACAATGCAAATTTATCCACCACTAGTAATTCTACATTGTGGAAGAACTTCCCTTGGATCCCATCATGCCAGAGTTCAGGAAATTTAGATGCTTGGAAATGCTTGTGAACCTTTCAATCCCAAAAGATAGCATTATTCACAAAACTAAAGAAGTCATGCAAATAGGACAAACAAAAAAATATTAATTATACCAACTTCTATAAAATAAACATGTAACTTATAAGCTTGTCATGCAAGGATTAATATCGGTAGAAGAATAAGTACCCACCCATTTTGTTAACTGACTTGCTACAGTCGCATTAAGGTTTCCTTCCCAGTGCTGTTCGTTTGCCTATTTGTCCACTTGTATTCCACGTAGCTTTGGTGTGCTTAAGATTCTATGAGAGAAATTGACGGACAATGACACTTTCTAAAGTTGCATGAGTCCCTGAGCAAAAGCTGGTGAGACTACCCAAATCGTCAAGTTCCAAACATTTAAGTTTGGTGAAAATAATCTCATCCTCGATATGATCTTCATCGCTTGACACTGTTTCTGTCGACTTGTTGCAACAGTGGACTCCCATGTTAGTGAGTTGCACCATAGTTTTGGCTGTGGACGTGGTTATCAAGTGTGTCAATCCATTACAGCTCATCCCAATAAGAGTTGCTAGATTTTGGAACGATGATGAGGATGGTGCTATGTTGATCAAACTGCCACAAAGTTGAACTCTCAAAGTCTGAAGATATTGAAGAAGGGGTTCTACTTGGGAGTCTTGCTTCCATATATGCTTCAAATTATGAACAGCAGTTAAGTGCATAGTTTTCACTCGTGCTAGTGTCTTTGCACGTTCCTCCTCCCCAACAAACCCTCCATGTGAGAATAGCTCTTCTAAAGAACCAGAACATACGATAACCTCTTCCAAATAGCAGAGTCTTTCAAGGAAACAAAGTAGAAAAGGACGTGATTCATTCCGTAAGGCTCTCAAAGTAAGAACTTTGAGTTTGGAAAAGCAGTCAAATGGCAATTGGCCGAGCTGTGTCGCAGTCAAGTCCTCAGATTCTAATGTCAATTCCTCCAAGTTGGGACTAACTTGAGGGAAATGTATAAAGAATATTGTTTACAGCTTTTCTTATTTATATTTTTAATATTCGAAGCAACACATTAATTCACACATGAATTTAACTTATATCTATATGGCATTTAACTTTTTATTTTATAATTTACTCTTTCAAACTTTAATAAGAATATAGTTGGATTTCATTATACATTCTTCAAGATCACAAATATCAAATTAATTTTAAGCCATTTTTTCTACTTAATAATAAAATATCCCATACCTATTGGATTTAATTGCAAACAAGAATCAATAACTTAAGAATCAAATTATTGAAAATAGAATTATAATATACAATTAAAAAAATACACCAAAATTAAGGATATATAATTAAGGTAAAAAAAAAGTTAAGGATACATAAATCATTAGGCCTAAATATTATTATATGCATATATGTTAATTTTAAATATTAATTATTAGTTAATATTTGAAGGAGAGAAGAATAATATTAGGTAATAAATGGTATCTTTTTACAGATATATAGTTTATTTTATATTTATATGATTCATAAAGTTCTCTAAAAAATATTATATAAAGATATTTGATGCTAATTTCCTTTAACATCAAGTGTTTATCTTTTATCCTAAAGAGGGAGAAAGAGTATGAGATGAGGGGAAAACAAAGAGAAATTATTTTTTTTTCCCAGCATACTATTAAAATTAACAATGCAATAATTAATTAATTAATTATCATTCAATTTTTTTTTAATCTTGCACCATACATATTTAATTGTTATTTCTTTTAACATGTTATTCTCTATTTTTACTTTTTATTTATTATATTTTAAAATATTGTTCCTATGACTTTTAACCCCATTAATGTTTTAACATCAAAACAAAAGAAAATTTTTTTATCAACCTGCTTTTATTTTTAATAAAAAAAAAAAGAAACTAAAAATGGAACAAAAGATTAGGGTAGGAAAGTTCATACCTTTTCCAACAAAAAGAAAGGTGGTCGAATTGGGATGTTTTGTTGGTCCTTACTGTCCAGTTTTTGGTAAGCGAATTTCATGAGTTTGGGACAATCATAGATGTCCAAACGTCTCAATTTCTGCCACTCACAAGTGTATGTCCCTGGATAGAAACTCCTAAGGTCTGGCAGATTTGAAAGTTCGAGAAAAGTTGGTTGAGGAAACTTGAAAAAATAAGGCGCTAGCTCCACACCTTCTGCCTTTGCAACAATCTCCTCAACCCCACAATGGTTCTCTATTTGAAGCTGTTCAAGTTGCAAAAGACCATGGAGGTGGGAAAGAGATTTTTCAAAACTTCACAAACATAAACCCTAATTGATTTCAGGCTTTGAAAAGTGAAAACTCCTTGCGGATCCTTACTCCATACATGCTTCAATGACTCCAAAGAACATATAGATAAATCTCTCAGCTCAAATGCTGCAACAACATTCGCTTCAACATTGAAACCCTCAAGTTGATATATCTCTTGTACTGAATCACATCTTCCTAAATACAACTCTAATCTCTGGAATCGTTCCAAGACATTCCATGGAAAAACAGTCACTAGGTTTCGACATTCAGTAATAAATAACGACTTTAATTTTCCAAAAGAATCAGCTGTAAGTTGGCCGTGCCATATATTTTCCAGTTTGTCCATGCGACGGAGTTCCAATGTCTCCAACTTAGAGAAAGCAACCTGCAAGCCAATTCCACTTGTTCACTTAATTGCGTCTTTCCAACAAATTTAGAATAATCACAAGTTAGAGAAAAATAACTATAAATCTATAACTGTAGAGACAGCTAAGAGAAAAAAAATATACCAAATTACATATAATGATTTTTTTTTTCTTTTTACGAACTTGCCTTTTTTTTTTTTTTTTTTTTTTAATTTGTGGTCATTGTTTGGATTAGCTTTACACACATCTTGGCTAAGAAATTCATTCTAATTTATCCCAATTACAATTAGCAAAATTCTGGATATGGAAAAGTTCTAACATGTCCATGTATTTATGCATAGAGAGCGTAAAAGAATTCACCATTTCATCAAAGAGAGATTGAATTTTAGTATTGCAGTTCATCATCGAGTTAACTTGTTTGGCCATCATGCCTGTACGTGGAACACTAGGGGCAAAGCACATCAATGCACGACAACACCATATTTCCAGTTTTCTAAGAGATTGAAATTCAACTGGATACCCATTGCAAGCCTCATTTTATCCAGTTTAGGGAAGAGTATCTTATCCATGCTCTCTTCTTCTTCCGTTACATTTTCCTCTGTCAATATTATCTCTTCCATGGACTTGCAATCACGTATCTCAAGTTTTTTGAGATGCAAAAGACTTCTAACAATCGAAGTTGTAAATAAATACTTCAAATTATGGCATCTCTCCACAACCAAGCCAGTTAAGTTTGAAGATGTTGCAGAAAGATGATCGTGCCATATCTTTTCACAAGTGATTGAGGTTAATTGCAGATCCACCAAGCTGGGGAACGAAACCTGCAGACAATAACATTGCTTCAAACGCGTCTTTTATTTTTTTCTATTAAAAAAATAATAAGAGCCAGGGAGCTCTACTTTCTAAAAATATCAAAAGTTTAGTGCATGACATACCATTCTGTTGAGAAGTGAAGATTGAGCACCAAGCTCATGCTCTGACAAAAATTCCTCAAATGCTGGATCAGCTGTCGATTGCTTGTGTCTTGCTTCAGTTCCTAGAGCCACCTTCATTTTGCTGCAAAAGCTTCGAAGATGAGGTAGATCAATTAGCTTCAAGGAGCACAATAGACCAAACTCTACCACTGCATTGTTGTTTCCATTTTCATCAATAACAGTAGCTTTCATTTTAGTGGGTAATGAGAAGAGATTTGTCAGCCTTTCATAATTTCTGACTTCTAAAATTCTTAATTTGCTAAATGACCCTGCTTCAAGTTGACCATGACAAATCTTCTCCAGATTCATTAAATTTTCCAAAAACAAGGACTCTAGGATGGGAAAGGCATGACGTGCAGCCCACTTTGTTGAGTTGATAATATGTTGAATCACAACATCATTTTGGATATGGAGATGCTTCAATTGTGGAAATCCTTCTCTATCAATATCATACAGCACATTCTCAATCCCCCTAACTTCATCTAAATATAGATCTTCAGTATCCCTCAATAACTCTTTCACTCCGTACTCCAAACGAATGCTTGTCTTGAGCCTGAGCTTTAGAGTTTTTGATGTTTCATAGTTACCATGCCAGCCCCATACATGTCCTATTAATATTCTATACCTTTGCAACTCATTGGAGAATAAGGTTTTTGGTATTATCTTGGCATCTAGAACCTGTATTTCCAGAGTTGTAAGTTGAGACAATTGTTCCAACTCAGCAAGGTTTGCATTACCTTCATTGCTGATTCCTTTGGCCTCCCACTGAACAAAACTGTTATTCAGATACAACGCTTCTAACAGAGACAACTTTGATAAGACATTTGCTGGAATAACTTTCAGTTTCGAACAATTGCTCAAATCTAATAACTTCAATCGAGTCAATTCTTCTATTTGTCTAGGCAACTCGACAATACACGAGTCTACGAAACTAAGGACTTCCAATTGCTTCAACTCTCTGATGATAGATCCATCATCCGTCTGGCACCGATGCAAGCACAAGGTATGAAGGTTTGTTAGGAAACCAAGTGATGAAGGCAGGGATATGAAACGCATCCCAGTAAAATCCACTACTTTTTCTAATTCCATCCAAAAATAGATCAGGGATTTCCAAAGAAAGATCTTCAGTGAAAAATGACAATAACTCGGCTTTCGGGCACTCCATCCCTTGAGTAAGTTCTTGGATATCACAGTAAGCCAAAGAAATCCTGGTGCAATCCTTGTTTGGCAAATCCCTCAGCCCAAAACCACTTATACCTATAAAAGCATGTTGCGCCCGAGAGTCCATAGAGAATTTATTCAATGTAAGGAATATATTCTAATAGTTAATTACGATAAATTTTACTATAATTAATTATTATTATTATTATTATAATCTTATTGCTACTTTACTTTTTTAACTTTTTTTTTTTCTTTTTTATTTAACGAAGATTTAATTGCAAAATTATAATTGATAGCCGGGTCACCCATGATGAGCATGCCAAAGATTCCCATTAAGTTTCATCGAAGACGATGAAAGAAGTAGATAACTTCGATTGTCGCCTTCAGTTGTGGCAAAAATGGCCATAGCTCCATTTGCAGTCGGTGGTTACAATAAAAAAAAAAAAAATTCCTCATTCCTTTTTGAATTTTCTTAGATTTCATTATGAAATAAACGGATTAATTTAGGACCTCAACAATGTGACCAGATTAAAATATAGGAACTTAATAATAAAAAATAAATAGATAAAAGTACATGAGCCCCAATGTGACCAAAAATTAAAAAAAAAAAAGGCCCAATATTATAAAAAATAATTTATAATATTTATCTTTGAAAATTAATTAAAAATGTAAAAGATACATAAAATTATAAAATAACATCTTTTTTATTTAATCAACATTTTATAAATTATTTTATTGACATGGGGATTCAATTAGTTAAAAGAAAATTATATCTAATTAACTAAAATAAAACTTTAAGAACTCAATCATACATGTAACGTAAACACAACCCCCTTTAAATGTATTGGCAAAAAGTAATCCACAAAATTTGACCAATACTGTCATAGAAAAAATTTAAAAAGTAAAAAAATTCTTATCTACATAATAAAATTGATCATAAAGTTTCAGTTCTATAAAATATAATCCAGCTATGATCATAGAAATGATAACTACACTACATTCATGGACTTCATTTTGCTAGTAGAAATCAAACATCAAGAGGATGATAATTTAAAACATATAAAAACACTATACACCACACTCCAAAGATCTAAGTCCCCTCTAATATACAGAACAATTGAGTATTAATTGTATTTCAAAGTTGAAGATCCAAGGCAAGAACACAGCAAGAGTTTGGGAATCTTTTAGAGACTACCAGTGTTGAAGAATGCATACAAGCATGAATTCATGCAATGCATCTTGCATGCTCAAGCTGACTGAAAAAGAGTCGTTTGTGACCCCATCATTAAATCCTCAAGAATGTCTCAACACCATAGCTTGCTCAAGTCCAAAAGAACTTAGAAGGTTGAAGCTAATGCTACCACAGGACAAAAAAGGTGCGACAACAAACCAGTCCTCCATCTCAAGCAATCTAGCTAATACCAAGTAATATGAAGTTTCAATTTCGTTCACCATGGACTAGCGAAAGAATTTCTCATGGCAATGTCAAATACGATTTAGAGATAAGAAGCCATCAGGCAATTACATGAGAATTGTATAAATATACCATTCAAGTAAGATCCACGGATTGAAATGTTCTAATTCCATGTGGCATAAATCTATGATTTTCCCTTGCTGCTGCTAACCTGAAGGATAGAAACACAATGACGCCAACCCCATTGCTTGCCTTGGTACAAATAGTCTCTCTCTCCCCAGTTCAGCAAATGGATCCATGAGCTTAGTAGAGGGTGTTGTAACCAAAAAGAATAACCTAAATTTATGAATTTCCAGTTGGTGTAGAATTTGGTTCTGATGATCCAACTATTTCTTCAAAGGCTTCCATATCAATGGTCATATCATCATCAATATCGGCCTCCTGCACCTCAGCCATTATTTCATCCCCATCTCCTACCATAGGTTCAACCCCATTTTGTATTGAATTGGATTGCGGCTGTGGTTCCTCATGTGCTTTATCTGGTTCATCTAGCTTTTGCATTGTTTGTGGATAAGGATCCATGCAAACCGTTAATGTAGAGGTCACCAACAGATTCTGTGAATTGGATTTGTTACGTTAGTGAAGCTAACCATCAGAATAACATGACCTAAATCAGAATATCATGCGCTGAATAAAAATACTAATTCTAACCAGTGGTTGAACTTTTGAGGCGTTAATGATCTACATTTTTAGAAGTACAATTTTTTTTTAATTTTGTATAGAGACTAGAAAGATTCAACCAAATGGAAATTTGAAGTCCCAAAATTTTGTGTACACAAAGATAATCACATAACAGAACTTGCCATAAGTGCTATTAAAGGCGCCAAAAGGCATTGGGCGAGGGCCAGGCGAGGCTGCCTCGCCTCACCTGGGATGAGAGAGGCGAGCGCCTCTCTCGCCACAGCGAGGAGGGGCCGAGCGAGAGAGGTGTTGCCTCTCTCATATTACCTCTTTTTTTTATTTCTGTGTTTTAAAAGGAAAAATACTCTACCTTTTCTCATTTTCACACTGCAGCAACCAAAGAAATAGTAGTTTTTTATGAAAATTTAAAAAAAAAAAAAAAAAAAAGAAAGGAAGGAGTAGATGGAAGAAGAAGAAGAAGAAGCAGAACCACGTTTCTGCAAAAATCCAAGGAAGAAGAAGAAACAAAATGAAATATAGCAGGTTAGTGGCAGTAAATTGACGACAATAAATTGGAGTGAGAGTAATTGGTAGAGTAATTAGGTGACTTTACCATATTGGCGGCTGGTGACAATAAATTGGAGTAATTGATAGAGTAATTAGTTGACTTTACTATGTTAGTAGAGTCATTAGTGGCAGTAATTATAATAAATACAATTCCATAAAATAATTATAACAAAGATAAAGTAATTTATAAGAAAATTTAAAAATTATATCATTCTAGTAGTTAATAATAATAATAATAAAATGATTTTAAATTTGAATATGTATATTATACTAATATATATATGTGTGTGTGTGTGTGTGTATGCGCGTGCGCTAAAAATATATATAATTTAGGCTATGTTACAGTGGAGCGCCTCACTTCAAAAAGGCATCGTCTCGCCTCTCACCTTGCCTCATGAAATCATAGTTATTAAGGCGAAAGGCGACACTAAAGCGATAGGGTCTCGCTTAGCCTTTTTTGCGAGGCGAGACGATGCCTTTTTGAAGTGAGGCGCCCCACCGTGACATAGCCTAAATTATATCTATATTTTTAGCGCACACACACACACAAAACCATATATATATTAGCATAATATACATATTCAAATTTAAAATCATTTTATTATTATTATTATTATTATTATTATTATTATTATTATTATTATTATTATTATTAAAATAATATAATTTTCAAATCTGCTTATAAATTACTTTGTTTTTATTATAATTGTTTTATGAAATTGTATTTACTATAATTACTACCACTAATGACTCCACTAACATAGTAAAGTCAACTAATTACTCCACCAATTACTCCAATTTATTGTCACCAGCCACCAATATGGTAAAGTCACCTAATTACTCCACCAATTACTCTTACTCCAATTTATTGCTGTCACTTTACTGCCACCAACCTGCTATATTTCATTTTATTTCTTCTTCTTCCTTGGATTTTCGCAGAAACATGGTTCTGCTTCTTCTTTTTCCATCTACTCCTTCCTTTTTTTTTTTTTTTTAAATTTTCATAGAAAACTACTGTTTCTTTGGCTGCTGCTGCAATGTGAAAATGAGAAAAGGTAGGTTATTTTTCCTTTTAAAACATACAAATAAAATAAATAAATAAAAAAAGAGGTAATATGAGAGAGGCTCGCCTCTCTCATCCCAGGAGAGGCAAGGCTACCTCTCCTCGCCTGACGCCTTTTGGCGCCTTTAATAACACCGCATGAAACAGTTCAATTGAGAAAAATCTAAACAAAGGTTCTATTAATGATAGAAAAAATAAATAAAAAAATAAAAAGTAGTAACAGATCATACAATTTATCAAGTTACACAGTGTCTGGCGCATGTAGTGCTAGGTAAATTATTAAATCAACAGAAGATAAAACACATGCTCAAGGAAGGGGGGAAGGACAAATAATGTCCAAGTTTTAGCAACACACCTTCTCTAGTGCAAGGGCAAGCTTTGACAGATTTGGATAGATACTTCTTGCAGCCAATAGGATCTGTTAAATATAAAACTCAATGTGATATTTGTAAAATAAAATGAGACAATAGTAAAAAGCCACAAAAATAAAGGATAAACACATATAAAGAAATCAATAGGGAAGCAGAGTTGTTGAATCATGTCAAATTAACAATTCATGCATTTTTCGCATTACATGTGCTAAGGTTTGCTTGCTTTAATGCTTATTAAAATAGCTTAAAACACAAGAGGAAAATACATAAGAAAAATAAATACCTGTATAGCAGGTAATGCACAATTGGATGAAAGATTTAATGCCGAAAAAATTTTATGAACTCCTGGAACTATCACTCTCGAAATAGGTCTAGTTTATTTATGCACATTAAAATAAAGAGAAAATTATTAAAAAAAAAGTACCCTATGGTTTCACGATTTCATTACTTGGGAGTGGGACCTAAAGTCTTTTGTGACGCTTCCGCACCCTATGCCATCGAACTGTTGTCACTTCGATACCAAATTGGGTAATGGCATTAAGTTTGCTGATGCTGCATGCTTGTGTGGCATTTTTTATTATAATTTTGCTGAAGTGGCACAATAATGAGTGGGACCCATGCAATAATATGTCAAAAATAATAAATTTTCAAATGCCACATCAGCAAAATTAATGCCATTAAGACATTTGTCACTTAAGTGCTAACACGATAACACAGGATAGTGAAGTGTCAAGGGAAAAAAAAAAACTCAAGCCCAAGTTTAGAAGCGCAAAACCACATAGTACTTGTCCATACTTTCCCCTAAAATACATTACTCTCTGAATTCTGCTGCTCCATAAAAACAAATCTGTGAAGTACAAAAACTTTCTCAGCCTTCCAATCTCATGCTAAAGGAACAACAACAACTGAATTGGAGGGGGAAAAAGGTAAACACATCTATTCATAAATCTTTACTTAGAGAGACAAGTCAAAAGGAGTTCAGAATTGCAATGGCTTCTCTGGAACCTAAGCATTTTCCAAACATTGATATGAGGGAATTTTGTAGGATGAATAGTTTTAGTTTTCTTCCTAAAGCTAAGTACAAGGCATACAGGTATCAAAGTGGAAGTTTTCATATCTTATTGTCCAAAGTCCAAACTAATGGATCATGTATCCTGCACACATAGAACCAATCAATCAAAATGCAACATTTTTACTCCTTAAAGTCTGGGAAACTAGATGTATAGAATTTCACAAGTTTAGATGATGATTAAAGTCAAAAGTTATAAGAGTCCCTGAATCACCAAATTTATGATTTATACAGGTCCACCAACAGAGAACCACTAAAGGGAACATACAGCAATTCAGAAACCCTAACCAAAGTAAATATATACTCACATTACAGTATACAGAAAGCTATAGAGAGAGAGAGAGAGAGAGAGAGAGAGATAGAGAGAGAGATGGAGGGGGGGGGGGGGAATAAAATAACATAATCTATAAAATAATCACCTCACAGAGTCTCTGCAGGGTAAATGGAGGACCTTCATCAAAACTATGAAGAGCTGTAGAGCAGGAAACACAAATTTATAAATAGTTTCATCCAAGAAAAAAGGAATATATGATTTATAATATTTTTTTTCAATTAGCCAAAGCATATAAAAGGGGGTTTGCCAGAAAATGCTTTCAATGGGGACAACAGCAATCCTAAATAGGATTCTTGGCCTCAAGGACCTTGCAAAAATTAGGGTTCACAGGAAGACCAGAAGCTAAATCATATATGGCACTCTGGTTTGTGGTTGGGTCTGAGTAATCAATTACTGGATACTTCTCCCCCATGAGTGTCAACGCTTACTCCAGTTTTCTATTTCTAACATCCTTGCTGAAAGTGTATGGTGTTACGTTATGCCAATGACCAAAAAATGGACAATTGACGACTTTATGCAAGGGTTGAATGTCAAGGAAGAGAATACAACTTTCCATCATAAAAGCTTGGGGATCATGCTTCAGCCCTGATGGAGAACAGTCAAAGTTCACATTTTTCAAATCAGTTCCAGCATAACTCAAACCTAAACCCATTCCAGCCAAAATCAGACTTCCACCCTTTCACAAATTCATTTAGAGAATTTCTTTAGGTTTATATCCAAGGATAACTTCCTTTTTGAGACAAAATTAACATCAATGCTTATGAGACACATAGCCAAGTCCACATGTCAATTCTGACAATTCATCCAAGCCATACTCATCGTTCTAACATGAGACTTGGCCTATCTTGTCATTATCCCCCTTTTTAACATTAACAAATTCAATAACATTGTATTGCCAATTTAAACAAGACTCATCTTGTAGACAGCTAAAAGCAAAGCAATAATGGTTTTGAATCTACCTTCATCCAACCTTTTCATCAGTTCTTCATAAGTTTCTCCCAATATAGCATTCTGCTCCTCACTAGTCATTTTTGCCTCAGGATACTCTGATAGAACCTTGATGAATTAGGAAAAGAAAAGTTGAGTATCATCATCCAGGAACCAATTATAAAGAAAATTATGCACTTTTTATTCTTAAAATTAAATCTATAAAAGTGATCACTGATCATTGTGAAGAAATAAGAGACCTACATGGTAGCATGTCCCCATACCTGCTTCAGATGAAAGGATATCATGCTCTTCAATTTGTCCCAATCATGCCTAAGGTACAAATCAAGAAACAAACACACAATAATAGGAGTTGAAATGTTGAATTATAGTGACCATCCACCTATATATTTAATAGTCAGAAAAAAAAAATGATATCTATTCACTTCATAAATGCACACATGCAAGCTTCTGCATGTATAACAAAATGTGTCCATTTTCGCTAGTTATTAATTGTATGAATTATGTCTACATAAGAGAAAAGTACATGCTAAAACTAATCCAAACCTCATTAATCAAATCAGATAAGGAAAAACTAGTATTAAGCTAAATACGTACCAAAATTTCCCAGTGGATGCAATAAGTTCAAGAATGCCTCTAACTTCTTCTTTGTCAATCCCAGGCTTGGATTCTTCACCTCTAAATTCCCAAGTGCAATACTACTTCAGTATGCTAGAAGTTGTTAAAACCCTATGTACATGCAACTTTGTGAAAGATACAATTTACAGATATTTAATAAAGAAAGTGCAAGGAGAGGATGTATTACACCAACACCAAGGCCAAGTTTTCAACAACATTCCTCAAAGTTCTTCACATTTCATCTGATATTAAATTCCTACTAGGAATATACCAATTAGTAACATCCACATACAGTCAACATACATAATAATTAGCAACCCATACTAGAAACCAGTGAGATAATTAACCAGAAATTTTACAATGAAATTTTACAATTCTGGAATGGAACAGATTGCTCTTTCACAACCAAGGTGGAATTAAGCTCATCCTCCGTGCCAATGGTGCAATTTACCCATCGCTTGGCACAAACTTGTACAGTTTCACCCTTCTACTCCTAAGCATAACTTCTTATTATGGCTAAACATTGTGGCCCTCAACTGCTGAACGACTTATATTAAAGCAGCCAGACATCTCATCCTTTAAATGCCTATTCCCATTATGTCGTTAAAGTTAGCTTATAATTCTCATATTTAGCATGTAGAGGTAGAATTTAGACTGTACATAAAAGAATCCCCAAAATTCTAGATTTTCCCAGAAAAAAGAAATTACCCATGACAACCCCATTAACCAGAAATCAGTCCATCAATTTCCTTTAATCCCTGCCCTATTCCGAACACAGCAAGCTTCAAATCCACATAGCAAGAGGAAAACAAGCAAAGTGGTATTGCGCTTCAGTAAATACCAGCCAAAGAACTTTACACGCTAACTGATTCTTTTGCATAGACAATAAGACTTAAACAACTATCTGAAGCAAGAAACATTTACCCATGATTTAAGGAATTGGGAACCATATTATCCTCGCGGTGCTCAGCATCGTTGGATAAAGCGACTGATTGCTCTGAATTTACAGTTGGGGGCATCGCCATCGGAGCTTTCACCTGTTAGAAATGACAGTCGAGATATTTTAACAATCTCCCTGTGACGCCGGCACCCTAATATAATACCCCGATCGTGGTTTATTTAGTAAAGTTTTAACTTGCATAGGGATTAAATTGTAATTGCCACCTTTCTTACTCCGACCGAGACTTATACAAAACCACTCAATTATAAATTCAAATCCCACATTGCTTAAAACTCTATTTGATATTATTATTAACAAATAATTTAAAATTAAATTTAATAAATTTTAATTATAAAAATATCAACATAATAAAATATTTTTTTAAATTCCTATTTTAATAGCATTTAATTTTTTTTAATTAAAAAAGTTTTAATCTTTTAATTTTAATACCAACGAACTAAAAGTAAAGTTTATTGCTGTCTAATTTAATTTGGTTAAGTAATTTAAAATATATTATTTATTTATCTTAAATTTAAGTTTGAATATTTACTCATTTTCTTATTAAAAAAATAAAGCTTTTTATTTTTTTTTTACATGATTATCATAGCTAAACATTGATTGATTTGAAATCGAAACTAAAATTAAAGTCAAATGTGTCAAAATAGAAATTGATCAACAGCTTTTAGAATCAAACCAGACTAAACACAGGATAACATAGGGTTGATTTGATTTGAGAGTTTTATGAACTTTGAACTTAGTTGGAATCGCCTATTCGGCCCAGTGGTTCAATTTGATTTGAACTAGAAAGTTACTTGAAAAACATGGCACCTTTAGGACGTGCAATGTGGTGTCCAAGACCGAATTAAAATCACTTTCAAATCAAATTGAAATCTCTAATGACTGAAATCGTATGGAAAATAATCTATAAGATTAGGTCTCAATTTAGTTTAAAAGGTTTAGTCCAAAATCAAACCAAAATTAGCATTAGCATGAACCCGCATCTAATTATTATTTCATAATATCCGGACCGGATGATTCCCCAAAAATACCATAAAAAATTTAAATAAACGCAAGCGGGAAAAATTCAGTAAGTCGCTCACCCTCTTTTCCACACACATTTCAAATTTCTGTCAGTCCATTTCTAATTTCTCTCTCTCTCTTTGTAAATTCGCTCCTCTAGATTTCTAAATTTCCTCCTTAGTACCTGGCTTCTTCAACTCTACCGAGGTACTCTCTCTTTCTCTCTCTCTCTCTCTCTCTCTCTCTCTATATATTGCTGCTAATATAGATGCTGATTTCATTTCTATGGTTTTTTTTTTTATGGGATTTTAATTTGAATTTGATCGAGATCTGAGACCTCGTTGTTGATTTGCATATGGTGATACGAAACAATTTGCTTTCGTTTTGGTGTGAATCTAAATAGAGTTGGTTACTATGCTAAATCTGATGTTATTAAGCAATCTTCATGGATGCAGAGATACAATTTGTGTGGATTTTGAAAAATGGGAGTAGAGAATTACCATGTTATAGAGTTAGTAGGTGAAGGCTCGTTTGGGAAAGTGTACAAAGGCAGGCGCAAGTTCACAGGCCAGGTAAATTTGCCATTTGCTTTTTTTTTTTTTTTGGGAATTTTCTTGTGTCCTATTAATTTGTTAAAATTGTATATTTTTTATCTTTTTTTTTTAATTTAAATCTTCATGTTATTGTTGATGATAGACTGTTGCAATGAAGTTTATTATGAAACATGGGAAAAGTGAGAAGGATATACATAATTTGAGACAGGAAATTGAGGTAATCTTAAGCTTAGATCAACGTCTACTTGGAAAGTTGGTGCTTGAAATTGAATATTTTCTAATGGTTTTATATTAATTTTCTGGTTGATTTGATGTTTAATACTTTAAATATGCAGATTCTAAGAAAGTTGAAGCATGAAAATATCATTGAAATGCTTGATTCCTTTGAAAGCCCCCAAGAATTCTGTGTTGTCACTGAATTTGCGCAGGTAATTGTCTACTTTATGGACAATTATAAATTCACAACATATATCTATCCGTTCTCTTTACTATCTTCGACTAGCTTACAGGCACAAGGTTTAATTCTAGAACAAGTGAAGATGCATGACTAATTGATGGCATTTGCTAACATGCAGGGTGAACTATTTGAGATTCTGGAGGATGATAAATGCCTTCCTGAAGAACAGGTTCAAGCAATTGCAAAGCAGTTGGTATTTCCTTCTACAATAGCAAAATTTGAGCACAACTGATTTGATTTGGCAGGCTTTTAAACTTTTGTTCTAGTAATTATAATATTATCTTTTTTCACTCAAACTTTCAGCCATTCAATCTTGCAGGTAAGAGCACTGCATTATTTGCATTCCAACCGTATCATCCATCGAGACATGAAACCACAGAACATACTCATAGGTGCTGGGTCAGTGGTTAAGGTTAGACACGACACTGATATTTTAAGGGAGCTAGTTTGCCTGCTTAATTACTCTGATATCAGTGAGTGATACCCATATAGTTTATACCAATGTAATTTCTGAACGATACAACATACACAGACATATTTTCTCTATTTATGAAGAGGTTTCTCATGCTTTGATCTTTGAATGATTTCATTTAGTTAACATCACTTATCATCTCTAGCAATGTATATCCTAATATAATTATATTAAATGCTCGTTTTTTATTGTGATCTTGTATATCCTTTTTTAATCTTTCACAGCTTTGTGATTTTGGATTTGCACGTGCCATGTCCACAAATACTGTGGTTTTGCGATCCATTAAAGGTTTGGCATTTAACCTTTCATTTTGTAGATTTTACCCCTCTTTTAGCTTCCATCTAAGATTCTTCAAATTCTCTCTTCTTTTTATTTCCAGGCACTCCACTGTACATGGCTCCAGAGTTGGTACGGGAGCAACCATACAACCACACTGCTGATTTATGGTCTCTTGGAGTTATATTGTATGTGCATTGTCTTTCTTCCTATCCTCTTTTATTTATCTATTTATTGGGGGAAGTCCATTTATACTTTGACTTCAATTCAATTAGTTATGCAGCAGAAAGTTTCATTATCATTGCACTTCTATTACAAAGGTTCCAAGTCAAAGTTTATTTGATTTGAAGAGGAAACTACAGACACATTTTATATGACCATATAATTATGGTTTATCTATAATCTGTTTAGCAGAGTTTTTTTTTTTTCTCTCTTTTGTCTTTGTTTGATATACTTAATTGAAGCTAACTGGCCATGCTTCCAACAGGTATGAATTATTTGTTGGCCAGCCCCCATTTTATACAAATTCAGTTTATGCACTTATCCGACACATTGTTAAGGTGTGTTTGCTCAAGAACTTTTAATTTAGCTTAGTTCAAGCTTTAGGACCTGGTGTGCGAAAGTAGAAACTAATGTATTGTGTAATATCCCAGGATCCAGTTAAATATCCTGATGATATGAGTCCAAACTTCAAAAACTTTCTGAAGGGATTGCTAAATAAGGTTTTTTATTGCCCGCCCTTTTAGATAATTGTTATCAATTTTGACTTTTATGGCAATTGGTCTTAGATTTTATGCATTACAGGTACCACAAAATCGATTGACTTGGCCTGCTCTTCTTGAGCATCCATTTATAAAGGAAACCTTGGATGAACTGGAAGCCAGGGTAATGTTATTCTATACATGCTATTAATTTCACTCGGCCTTCTCTCTCTCTCTCTCTCTCTCTCTTCAATGTTAAAGACTAGAAAGCTCAATTTGTACCTTTCTCACTTGTAAAAAGCAGCATATGTATATCTTCCTCTTGAGAATGGTATCACGGCACCATCAGGCATAGACATCTTTTTAGTATCTTCATATGCGGGCTTATTTCATACATATTTTTTGAACATGCTTAGTCATAGATTCTGGAATTTTATAATATTTAGTAAATATCACCAGGAAATGCAAGCTGCAACTGCCGCAGCCAGGGGATGTGATGCAGCATGGAGAGGTGAGGGAAATATGATCCAAGCATCAACTGATGTGGCTGTCTCCAGTCCTGAGGGTATGACCTTCATTAAATACTTCATAGTTCATAGACGTTGAATTCATTGTGTGAAAATATTATGAATTACCATGTTGTAGGTAGAAGTAATTCTGTTGCTGCTGTTCAGAACTGTAATGCTCCAAAGCTTCATAATGATTCTAAACTGAACAGTCCTAATGCAGCCACAGGCAATTCTTCACCACTTGAGGAGTTCCCTGGATTTGCAAGTCCTAATGATGTTAAACAGTCAGGTAGATTAAGCATTGCTTCATTTCTGCTTCTGATTTCCTTGAAAATGGTGAGAGAAACAAGATAAGGCTCTTTATGATCTCTCTTTCCATCTAGTCTTGGAGTAACATGATAACAGGTGGACAATTTTAATTCCAAATTTCAGGTTAATTGAAATGTTTTAAAGTATCTAAATATTGTGGCATGTGGTTTTGTTCATTTCTTTCTCATAACAAATAATTTGCCTTGGTCTTTTGTATGTTGATGTTGTTACCTAAGTTTGTACTTGCTTATATAAGTAAAAGCCTTGTTATAGCTTTAACTTTTAACTTAAATTTAATCCAAACCTCTCTTCACTGGTCATTTTTATAAAGTGATGTTAGAATTATGACTCAAAATCCTAGTGAGATTTGGAGATACTTTTTTCTTATTTGAGTGGGAGAAATATTCCTAAATAAGATAAAAGAATATTTTCTATATAGAGTAGAACTCTTATTTTAGTGTTATTTCTAAATTGAGTGAGACTCTTAATCAGATTAGGATTTAGAGAATTAACACTATAAATAAGAGAATGGTGTGAAAGGTAATTGGCTTTCAGCTTGTGGAGTGAGGTTGTAGCCCATTGTAGAGAGAGGCTTTGCCAATTGCTTAGGATTTGGCTCTGCCCATTGTAGTTCAATAAATATATTGTGTCATGTCTAGAGGAGACTGAGAGGGACTAACTAATATATTTACTATGAGCAGTTTAATGTGAGTTCTTTTAAGTGTAATTAGGTTTATGGGTAGTATAATTTGAGCTTGTAATGATGATTTATTACTATTGACAGTGGAAGATTGCATGCAAGTGGATGTAGCCCTGTGTTGAGAGTGTGAACCATGTAGATATTAGTGATTTGTGTGTTTGCTTAATTTCTTTACGGTTTACACACTTCCGCAAGTGCACAACAAGTGATATATGATTACGTGTCTAGTTGCATCAACTTTTAATATTCTAAAAGTGGTATAGGAGATTCTAGAAAGGGCCTGGAACCTTTTGATTATGTTTCCTTGGTTTCTTCCTCAATTAATGTAATATGTATGCTTATCGAGACATAGATTTATGTAACGTGGAAGTTGTTTGGTTTTAAGGTGTCATAAATGTGGTTCTCTTTTTGTTCTCTCTTTCCGCGTGTTTTTGCATGCCCCTGGTTCTATAAACTTTTGTTACTTATGAAACCTAGATTCCCTTCATTATTTCCAATTTTACATTGCTCCATTTTGATGTGAAAACTGAAAAGTGGACTTGCATCTTGTTCTCTTCAGGTAGCCAGGCATTAGACAGATTGGAAAACAACTCTCGCACAGTTAAAGGTGCTCAAATAATTGGTCAAGACAATGAAGCTTTAGCACTTGTTTTGCTACCATTAAAAAGATGGTCAAAAGAATCCCAACATTCTTGCAGGTGAAGTGTAGTTACATTTTAATGATAATTTGACTGTTCACCTACTTAAAAGTGTTAATCCTTTCATTTTTCAGCTTAGGCAAAAGTAAACTCTAATTTTGTGGAAAAGTTTGTAGAAAAGTTAAAGCATGGTGTACACACCATGCTTTCAATACAAAAACCAAGGAAAAGATATACAAGAGAATATGGTTGAACATTACATGCCTGTGGAAACATGCCATCTGGCATTATTGCATTCAAAGTTTCTAGATTTCATTTTGACTATAAATTGAAAATATTTTAACTTAAAGGATAATTATTTTTTCTGTTAAAAGAAAAAGAAAAATGTTCATATGATTATCACTTTTGATGGTGGCTCAAGTGTTTCACTTTTTGAGTTCAAATCAGCATTCGGTGCAGATAGACTAGTATGGTTTTGTTTTGTGATGAAGTACGTTCATATTCTAACTTACGTGTAAAACCATAAGCCATATCCATATAAAAATGAACAACGGAAATTTGTAGTTTTGACTCTTTAACGCTTTACTACGCATATTTTGTCACATTCCAAAGATCTAGCAAGTGTGCTTTTTTTTTTTAGTATCTCTGTACTTTGTATATTGCCTTGAATTTAAAACTAGTTTAAGAACTCTAATTGAGAATTAAAATGCTTTTCTAACACATTCAGGGATCAAGATGTTCCAACTTCAAACCAGTCATTGAGAATTCTTTCAAACTTAGCTGCAGCTGGCGCAATCCAGTCTAGCAGGTTGCTTGACGAAATATTATGTGAACTTCTCGACTTCACTGCCATAACAATCAGCTTGAAATCCTTGGAACTCAATGATTTAATTGCAAAGGTATATTGCGGCTGGATTGCACTTGGAAGCCTGCAGTCTTTTTTACTTTATTTGCCATGCTTGAATTGCAATGACACAAGGTGCTGGATACTTGGATTGTTTATGAATGGATTTTGGTTTACTTCATTATTGTGATTGTACAAGGTTATAAAATTATGATCGATGTTGATTTCAAATTTTTTATGCCAGTTCTAAATGTCATAAAAGACTAAAGAGACTTGGCAAGGCAGCATCTATAATCGATGATCATGTGCTTCGTTCCAGAATTGTGTTTTTTTTTTTTTTTTTTTTTTTTGTAGATATTTGTTCTCCTTTCCTCACTTTTGGAATTAATTATTTTTGGCAACGAGTTTTGCCAAAAGTTACTGCACGAATTCAGAAATTCTTTTCATTATTGAAAAAGCTGGATATCTTCCATCACCATGTGCTGTGAACTGTATTCTTTTCAAAATCTGATGATTGGATGTGGATTATAACTCCAATTGTTTTATTATGCAGAGTTTCGTTATTATGAAACTGTTATTAGATAACAAAGGCGATGGTATTGGAGCATCATATTTCACACATTGGGTTGCCCTAATTGAAATTTTTGCACAGGTATTATGCCCTTATCTGAAACATTAATTCTTCTACCCATTAATGTCCTCGCTTTCAGTTTTTGATAACAATGAATGCATAGGTTGTCGGTTCCAATGAGGACACCTCTGGAAGAGTTCTGTATGAGGCCAGTGCTTGCATCACAGTTGTGTTATCAAGAGTAGCTCAGGGTCTTAAAACCACTTCTTTGAATTCAAGTCCTGAAGCAGTTTCTACTCCAGTAATGAATGAAACAATGAAGCGTATTTTAGATCATGCTAAGACATGTGGATTAGTTGAACATTTATGCCTTAGTTTAGCAACATCAGGCTCAAGTCTCATTTCAGGTTCTACAAATATGTTGCGAGCTGCTTGCGAGGCTTGTAGGGCTATGTGGTCATTGATAGATGCAGTGGAAACTCTTTTCGTGAAGTCAAATGTGTATTTATTTCCACTAAATGCTTTGTGGAGTCATTCTTTAGTCCGACTTGACATTAGAGACCAGGAAAGAGGTTCATTGACTGGGACAGATTCAGCCAGAATTATTGACGCAGTGACAAGAGCACTCCTAAAATCAAAGGCTGTGCAGGTGGCTATTTATTATTGCCTTCACCAACGTCTAGAGGCTGTACTCTCTGCTAGTATTCAGGTGCTTTTCTTGCATCATTAGTTTTTTAGATTGTTCCCGTGCTACAATGATTGAAGAACATAGCTTATTTAAAAACTATTTGTTGTTCACATACTTTTGCTCACACTTCCAAATTCATTCTTAAAATGTTTCAGCTTTTGTCAAGGTGCTGCCTGCATAGTGCAATTGTGCCTGGTGTTCTGTGTGGTTTGCCTAGTTCTCTTCCTGTTACTACTGTTGTTAGCGGCGGGGGAGATGGAACTATTGTTTCTGAGATCTTCTCCATTTTATCTTTGTGTGCTTCCTCTTCAAACAAAGATAATCTAATGGGTGAAACAAATAACTTCAAGAGCAAACTAGTGAATCCTTCTGCCCTAATTTTGCATTCATGCCTTATACTTGCAACAGTTGCTCAGTGTTTGAAGTCAACTGGAAGAAATTCTGCACTGTTTATGCTTACAACCTCTCCAAAGAAGCAGCTATCCCGACTTTCAGTTATTGCCCATCAATTTTCACATGATGACAGAACAAAAAGTTCATTGCAACCTCATTGTGCCTCAGCCATGCTGGCTCTTGCATCCATTCTATCTCTTGAAAGTGGAACTTCTGTTGAGTCTTCTATTTCTGAAATAGCAGTGCCTTTGATTCCTCGCACTGGCACAATCTGTGAACACCTCAAGATTTCAACAGGCAATGAAAGTGAAATAGGCCCCAATAGAGTAAATAGTGTTCTCTCATATTGGCACGGCTTTAGGGATGGGTGTGTTGGCTTATTAGAATCGAGACTGAAATGGGGAGGTCCATTAGCTGTACAACAGTTATGTGCAAGTGGTATCCCTCTGCTTCTTATTGAGTTGTTAACCAACAACCATCTGACTGCCTCTCCTCAAGGAATGGACAGCACAAATGATCGAGTTGGGTTATCCCCTCTTGGGGTCATATGGACAATATCGTCGATATGCCACTGTCTTCCAGGTGGCACCTCAATTTTTCGCCAGATATTAGTCAAGAGTGAACATGTCAAGCTCATTTCGGAGTTGATATCTGATGTGCATCTCAAGCTCGTGAAGTGCTGGGGTGGGCCAGGTGGAGGGAAGGACGGTGTCAGAGACATAACAAATGCAGTAATTGATCTCTTAGCCTTTCCTTTTGTTGCTGTACAGAATGCTCCTGGTTTGCCTTCAGCCACAGCTTCTGTAAGCAGTGGGTTCCTTCTCAGCATGGGTTCACCTGGTGGGAGAATATGCATGGAAGATAAGAATATGGTTAAAGCAATTGAGGAAGACATGGGAAAGTATCTTAAAATCCTTCTGGAGGTTAGATAAACTTCCTTGCTTTTCTGCATTCTTTCTTTGCCCTGGTTCACAGGTCACAGCATGGAAGACTCTTTTCATCCCATTTTGTAACCATTTTAACATGACCTTTGGATGAAAATGTACTGAACCTTACTGGACCGACTAGTCTTCTAAAATTTTTAGAAGAAGGTTTAAAGTTACTAATGTCCATTGCAATTCTGCCTGATAACTTCCATGCCTTTATCAGCAATTGTCTTAAATTGTGCTTGTAGTTCCTCTGTTGTGGGAACAGGATAAAATGCTCTGTCACAAAGCTATCGTTAAAAGAAACTTACGAGTGCTTTTTATTCAATTGCTACCGAACATTTTAGGTGGGGGTGCCAGGCATCATTCTTCGATGCTTGGAACATTTGGAGTTGAAGGATTTGGGAAGGCCGGTTGCATTTCTAGCCAAAATGGTGGCCCACCGGCCTCTTGCAGTTCAGCTTGTGGGCAAAGGCCTCTTGGATCCAAACAGAGTGAGAAGATTGCTTAATAACTCAAGTCCAAAGGAGGTCATGCTGGATGCTGTGATGATTATTTCTGATCTAGCTCGTATGGACAAGGTCAGGTTTTATTTCTGTCAGGTTTTATTTCTTTCTTATTATTCTGTCTCCATATTGAAATAATAAATTAAATGTCCCTTTTACTGTACTGCAGAGAAGTTTGCCGAGGGTGAAGCCTTGCGTAAAGTTAAAATATTCCAAACAAACTAAGACATCGCATCTCCATGCACGGCTCATATAAATAACCTTTTCCTAGTCTTGCTTTTTGTTGGCGTTAAAGTTATCATTTCCCAGCCTGGGGTTATTAATTTTGTTCTGAATCAAATTCAAAACTGCTTCAATTTTGCATTATTGTTTCCGTTTCTCAATTCTTAACTTGCGTTGTTGAGTTTTCTTTTCCTTTTTTTTTTAGTTTTAATATTACAATAATTACTATAAAGATTGGGTAGTATTAAAACAAATTATTTTACTTCTTTCATTTGTGCGATTGAATTTGTAGACTAACATCGCTTTTAAGGAATAAAGTTAAGACGGGAAAGTGTTGCACAGTTTTACGAATTTTGCCTAATAGCTAATATGAATGAACAGATTTTTTTTAAGTGCTCAAGTACCAGCTGATAAGTGATAAGCTTGGGTATTATTGGTGTTCAGGGTTTTTATGATCACATTAATGGAGCTTCTATATTGGAATTCTTGAAGGAGTTCCTTACGCACGAAGATCCCAATGTACGTGCAAAGGCATGCAGCGCTCTAGGCAACATGTGTCGGCACAGCTCCTACTTCTATGGCTTACTGGTAAGTGTGGAGAAAAAAATTGCTGTGTTATGCTCAATCTTGTGGATTGTTGAGGACATTTCTATTAAAAAGTCACAAATTAATTTCTTTCTGTACAATTCGAGTTGTTAGATATAAATTAATCTCTTTGGATTCACATGCACGGGCTTAATGAATGTACCACTATAATAGCTGGAATACTTGTGCTTGTTCTCATTGTTTATTATGATTTGTAGGCAAGACATCATATAATTGGCCTTCTCATTGATCGATGTGCTGACCCAGATAAACGCACGCGGAAATTTGCTTGTTTTGCTGTAAGATCTGTTTTAATGCAGCATAGCTTTACCATCCTTGCTTTGAGCTGCGTAGCAATGATGGTTTCCATTATTCTGTTAAGATATATTGTTGGGACAATTGATTGAATTCATTTCGTGAGAATCAGAACGTGTGAATATGCGTAGTAATGAAGCCATATGTCTGCAACAGCACATCTAATCTTCCTCTTTTTTCAGATTGGAAACGCCGCCTACCATAATGACATGCTGTATGATGAGCTACGAAGATCTATACCTCAATTAGCAAATTTGCTGCTCTCAACCGAAGAAGACAAGACTAAAGCCAATGCTGCTGGTGCATTAAGCAATCTTGTTCGCAATTCCAACAAACTTTGTGAAGACATTGTCTCTAAAGGAGCCATGCAGGTTAGTGTATGACTACATATCCTGTTGTAATTTTGGGGTAATTATTAAAAGTGCCTGTATTGTAAATTAAGGTTGAAAAGTCTCAAAATGTTAAGTAAAACAAGTCCGCGGAATTATACATTGACAACTATTATTATGTAAACTATATCTACAAGTAAAAGATTCAACCTTATGATTTGAAACATTTTCAGATTTTGACATAATGCTGAAATGTTTGCAATTTATAAGCCAAATTAAAGCCTGTATAAACCAATCTTTTAAAAAAAAAAAAATCAGGAGTTTGAATTCTAATTCTTAAATTGTTCAAGACTGAAATGATAACATTTTAAATGTTAAGACTTCAATAGAAACTGATCCATGCTTCAGGTCTTTTTTTTTTTTGTAATTATTACTTTAATTTCCCATACGTTAGATTTATTGCAGTTGAACTTAAATCCTTCAACATGGACAAATTATTATGAACTTCAGCATATAGTTACTATAAGTTTATTTGAAGGTGCAAACCTGAAATAAATCTTCTATTCTTATCATTTCACTGTATTTTTTTTTTTAATTTATAGTTTGATGTCATTGAAGTATGTATATAATGATTTTCAAATTAAAGTACCAAATGTTTTGTTTTAACATATAGTATCAAACATTAGGAAGTTTAAAATGAACTTGAGGCACTTCTACATTTGGCTGGAACAACCAGAGTTTTGGGCTTACTTGATACAGCAATCCAAAGACATCTGTTATATGCACCTGAAAGGATATAATCAATGATGCTATCCAATATTTTATGAAATACAATGTGATTGTTTTATTGTTTCAGGCTTTACTAAAGTTGGTGGCTGACTGTTCAGCGATAGCCTTGAACCCAAGCAGAAGAGATGCTGTAAATGAATCGCCACTAAAGATAGCCCTTTTTTCATTGGCAAAGATGTGTGCGCATCCTCCCTGCAGACAGTTCCTCCGTTCATCGGAGTTGTTCCCAGTGATTGGACAGCTTCGACAGTCTCCAGAATCTACAATTGCCAACTATGCCTCTGTCATAATGAGCAAAGTTGCAGAAGCTTGAAGCACCAAAGCTATAAATTGTTCAAGGTACAATGGTATTAGCTTAGTTTAGTTTCCACTGAGCAATATGGCTAATGCTAAATGTTTGCCAAATCTTGGCAATCAAAATGAAATGAAATACAAAGCATTATGAAAATTTTTCTATATAGTTTATGCTGTAACCTTCAATTGTGAAAATTTAATTTCTTTGACATTTTGTGGGAAAGCTAAATAATAGTTTCCCTCTTGTATTTATATGAAATTCTCTTTCCATTTGGACCTCTCACTGAGAATGAAGTAATAGTAATACAACCAAATTTTAGAAATAATTATATAATTTTTATTAATTAAAAATTATGATTTACTTAATTTTAAAATAAATTAATTCTTTTTTCTTCTCTATATTACTATGACTTGCTCAGGTAACATGCCATCATCCGACAAAAATCAGTACGGAATCTTACCCCTTCTTCGCTGGTTGAACCCGAGAATTGACGGGTCATGATGGATCAAATTTTGCGAAACCAATATCGTAACTCCTAAGCATCCAAATTTTGACACGCGTCCATCTCAAGATGCTAAACTACAGTGTAGTGCTCATATTCAACTATCCATGTGCTATTATATATCTCCTTGGATTCTAGGAGATTTTTTGAGCACACCAGAGTGGATCTATCTATGATCCGAATTAGTACAAAACTGAATTGAAATTAATTCAATTAAATTAAAATTCACATAATTAATAGTTTAACAAACTTTTAAAAAGTTTTAATTATTGAATTGTATTAAATTAAAATTAAAATTAAAGCCATCTTTGAATCGGATTGAATTTAAAACTAAAGTTATATAAATTAGGTAAATATTTATAAAAATTATTGAATTTTAATTTTTTTTTATAAAATTCATTAAATTTTAATTTAATTTCATAAAATTCACTTATAATCAAAAATTAAAAATTTTTAAGTCAATCTATTAACATGTTAATTATTTTACTAACAAAATTAATTTATTTTATTAATTTCTTTTTAAAAAATAAAAAAAAATATGATACATAAAATACATTCAATTATCCCTTCACCAATAAATATTTCCCTTTTCTTTGTTTATTCTTTACCAATCATCACTAAATAGTTAATTTTATATATAAAATAATTAACAAGTCAGTGAATTAATTTAAAAATTTTTAATTTTTATTCATAATAATTTTTATAAAAATAAATTAAAATTTAATAATTTTAAAAAAAATTAAACTTTTATAATTTTTTAAAAATATTAATAAAAATAAGAGATCACATATAATAATTATTCCTTTAAATTAGATAAATGTTATCTGATATTCTTTGGTTTTTGAGCTAATTTGGCATTGTTAATTATTTTTGGCAGTCTCATCTTATCAATCATATTCACCTATATATACCAGAGTTTTGATGTGAGTATCACGCGCAAGAAGATCCCAGTAAAAGAAAATAGAGCGTCAGAAAAGTTGCAACACATTTCCAAGCTGATAAGTACATGTACTTATCACTTGTGCTGTGACAGCTACCGCGCACTGCACAATTAGACATGGACAGCTTCATTGCCAGATTTATTATACTTTAATTAACAATTTAATGCGCAATTTATTATTAAAAAAATATTTTAAACTAAATTTAATATATTTTAATTATAATAATTTTTTTAAGTGCTTTTTCTTGGATTAAAAATATTTTAAATTTATTTATTTAATTATTATAAACTTTTATATAAATATTAAATTAAAAAAATTAATTTTATGTTTATAATGTAATTTTATTAAAATATTTTTTATTTTGATTTTCGTAAAAGGATGGGGACGCACATGCGTGCCTCCGTGGGTGACGTGGCGACAGGGGGAATCAAACTTTCCAATCCATGTGACGTTAATACCCTTCTTTTCATCTTTTTCTAAGTTTGACTTTATTAAAGTATAATAATAATTATAACACTATAAATTATTGAAGGGAATAAGATAGGTACTGGACCACTTATTATTAACCAATACTATTATTTTAATTATTTTAATTATTGGGATGAGATAAATTTATTAAATATATGAAAAATAAAATTATATCTGTAAAATAACTAATCAATGGCTATTTATATATAATTAAAAATAAAAATCTATGGATTAATATACAAATACATAGTTGTAAAAACTTTTACATATGTGAAATAATTTAAACTTTTGTTGTTGTTATTATTACTATTATTATTAAATAAATATTCAACTTAAAATTTCAGTTAAGTTGAGAGATAAAGTTTTAAGCTAAAAATTTTATTGTTTAGATTTTTTTTTAGTTAATAAACGAAGGCACAATTTCTAATGACAAATTACATTATGTTATCATAAAATAAACCACACCGTATTTATAATTAGAAAAAATATAAAAAAAAATATTATGTATTTTGTAATTTGATACGTAAGGGTAAGGGATAGTGGTTTAATTTTTATCCGTTTGATAATTTGTGTTTTCATTCAATAGTAAATGTGATCTAAAATCGTTAGTTTCTATTAAATGATTCCGATACGACAAACATGGTAATACATAAATGGCACGTTAATGCTAAGTATTTGCAATATAAACACATCGCATCTGTCACATGTTGCCATATCAATATTATGTGATCACCATTTTAGTATCATTTAATAGTAACTAATTGTTTGAATCATATTTGTCAATGGAGGAAAATATAGAATATTAAATTTGTAAAAATTTAATTATAATTTTTAATATATTATGTAACACTATTAATTTTTAAATTTATTATTTTATGGATAATTATTTATATTTTGTTTTATTTAAATTTTGAAAAATTATTTGAAAGTTTTCGAATTTTAGAAATCGGGTTCAATTTTATAAAAATATAAAACTTTGATGATTTGTAAATATTAATTTAAAGATCACATGGTAAAACTAAAAATATATTTGGACTCTACGAATTTTTCTGAGTTTTCTATAATTTTTTCGAAATTTTTGGACCTTGTTTTCGATCCCAAGACAGAGTAAAAATTTAAATTTTTGTATCCTAAATATGACTGACCGAATCAAACCAGACCGGATCGGACAGATCGAATCAGACTGGGCCCGACGTCCTCTCTCTCTCTCTCTCTCTCTCTCCCGTTTTCTCTCTCCTCCCTCCGCCTCTCGCCGCCCCACCGCAACCCCAGCCTCCCCAGCTCGCCGGCGCACCACCTTAGCCCTTCCTCCTCGCCGGCCGCCGCCTGGAATGCTGGAAAAACGCACCCAAAGGCACTTATTCGCGCGCTGCGCCATTTCATCTTTCTGACCAAAATCCGGTCGATCCGGCCACTGATTAGACCGAGTCTTATGCCAAAACCTATCTACACTTCAAGAGCTTTTCATAGACACAAGAACACCAAAATCCACTGAGCAATTTGTCTAATTTTTGTCCAGAAAGTTTTAACCCATTTCGATTTTTAAGCTAAATTTCTCGCAAATCGTGAACTCCACGAGAAAACCGAGAGTACCGGAGTGCTCTACTCGTCAAGAGTTTCGCGGCAATACCAATTTCAAAATTTTTCGACACTGTTTTTCGGTGGATCCCGCAAAACTTTGTAGTATTTTTTCGAGCACTAAATGAGCTTAGAAAATTCAGTAAAAATTATGTACTAACCCCCGTATTATGGGCTTCGTATAGGTACTTTCAATTTGTGAAAATTCAACGGTTGCCGGATCTGTAAATTTCAAGCCGGACAGAGAGGCTATCAAAAAAGTCTTGGAATTGGGTCGAGATTTTGGCTACCTCACCATTGTCAAATGTCTTGAAGACGTTCTAAGGGTTGGAATCGGCATAGGTAAACCCGAACCTTACTTTTCTTAATTATCTAGTGCTTGAATTTGATTAAAAATCTATAAAATATTCGTGGTAGCTTAGAAAATTATAATTCCTTTTGCATTGGCTTAGTAATATTGCTAAGGACCACGGGGCAAAATTTTAGAATTTTTAGAGCTCATATGGGTAGTTTTTGCAAAAGGGATTAATTATAAGGACTAAACTGTAATTTTTCACATATAATTGTTGATTATTTGGATGGGCCCAGGAGGGGCTATCTGATGTGATTGAGTTATGGATGTATGATTTGTGGATACAGAAGTGCGTTTTAAGCCTTTTTGCAAGTTGGGAAGGTCCTAGGTATAGGAGAGACTCTGTCAGATTTTTGACATAACTTGGGATATCTTTGGTCTTTTTCTTAGTTTGTATTGAGTCAAATGTATTAAATAATTGTAATGAAATTTTCAGGTAAGCCAGGACAACTTTCCTCCTCCGCCCAGCCGCCACAGTGACCTCAATTTAAGTCTGTGAGTAAAATATTAATTTTAATTATAATTTCGATACTATTATATATTCAAGCATGCCCATGTTTCACTTATGTCACACCTTACCTCTCTGTAAGGCATAATATGATCCCGTAAAATACCTAATGAACTACCGAACTTCACCTAAAGATAACTCATTAAGTACTGTACAAGGGAATTTAAAATCATTTTCTTACTTTTTAGAAGTGGTGAGCATTTTCTAATAGATGTTAAAACATTTAATTAGAGTTTGAAAACTAGTTAAAATTTTTGTCCCTTTTTATTTGTCCGCAAATTTTAGAAAAATTTCGGCAGAGTGCCATCTGTATTTTGATAAAACAGTTCTTCAAATACCTGAAAAAAAACATTTCCAATGATTTATCTCATCAACTCAACATCCACCACAACAAATTTCAACATCATTTCTTAAATTCTAAAATTCAAATCAATAATTTCCAATTCGAACATCATTAAAATAATACTAAGTACTTTCATTCAAATTAAAATAAAATAATTTCATTTATATTTTATTAAAGTTAAAACAATTTACATTCATCAATCCAGAATTTACATTAAAAAAATCCAAACAAATATTATTATAAACTTTATACAACTGCTCATTACCAACTCTACATGTACATACATCAAAATAATTATTACAATCAGGGTATAAAATATACTCAATAGAACTTCAGGGAAGGTGTCTCAGCAGCTCACTCTGCTGCTCCTCTATTCTCATATCTGCGACAGCAATAACAGCCATCGCTGAGTACTATGACTCAGTGGGGCACAATATACTAAAATAACCTTTATACATAATTTAAATCATACTTATTCAAAAACTGAACTGAATATGAGAAATAAATACAAAACATGATTTGTAAGCTTTTAATCCAAACAATTTCATTTCGAAAGTCTCAAAACAAATTTCATAAAAACACACAGTTATATCATACCATTCGAAACAATAATCATCTCAATAGTCAGAGGATTATGAGAAATTACATCACAAGGTTAGCTAGCTCAAATATATGGGTACCCATTCAATTTCTTATTCTACTGGCACACACCTCAACACTTCAGCCAGAGAATGAATCAAAATTCAAAACTATTTCTTCCCACTAGTCATGCTAGTGAGGTATTCAAATATATGGTCATGACACTGTAGTTTCAAAACTATCTTAACAATTTACTAAACATTTATTGCCATTTCAATATATACAAGTAAACTTTCAACAATTTAAGTCAAAAGCATAATAAATATTTCAATAAAATTAATTAACAATTCATTCAAAATAATTTGTAGAAGAAAATTTATAAAATTTCTATGTTGTGCACAAACCTTATACGAGTCGCCTCTTGGTCTTGACTCGATGCCTCGGGTTCTTTCCCGGTATTCTTTTCAACTGAAACACGCAATTTCACAATATTTTAATATCATAATTTATCATAAATCTAAAAATGAATTCAAATCTACTTATATCTAGCTTTAATATGCTAAACTTGACGTTCTTTAAAATTTGTATTTCGGGGTTACTATTCACGACACTATTCAAGTCAATTTATTGACTTTCTAATGCTTAATAGGTATGGGAATTCTAATTTCACCCACATACCACATTTTGATTACTTAATTTGTTGGTTTTGGTTCTTTTCTCAAATTTTAAGTATTTTAGGCAAAATTTCAAATTTTCAGTTTTGGTGTCCTGTTTTGCACTGTTCCATTGGTCATGTTGCTGTTAGAATTTGGCTAAATTTTCTTCATAGAAATTGTTTCTTATTGTCTTAACTTTATTTCTCTTTTTGAATCACTCCATTTGGAGTTTTGTAGCTCAAGTTATAGCCATTTGAACATGGCTTCCGGATTGGTCTAACCCAGATTTTCTGGGCACCAACTTGGCTCTGGTAGTTTTAGGTCACTAACTTTGGGTAGCTAAATGATTTGGTTAAAGGCATAATTTGGGTTTGTGTTCTTAATGAAAGTTGTAGTACTATATCATACATTTCTAATGCCACAAAAATCAGGTCATTTTGACCTGCCTAGCCCAAGTTATGGCCAAATGAACAAACACTGTTCATTTGGTCATTTTTTGTACAGGTCAGTTTGCCTAATCCGGATTTGGCCAATTTGTTCCCTAACTTACGGTCACTTTCTGGGCATAATTCCTAAATGAAAATGTGTCATTTTGTGTCTAATTTCATTCTCAATTGGCCTCACACTAATTGTGTTAGTAAATTTTTAGTTTTAATCCCTGAAAGGGACCTTGGTCATGCTGCCTGCAGAATGACCATATCCAATCCGAATTTCAATTTGGTTCTAACACTTTTTACACATCACAATTGGTCATAAATGACTATTTTTCAACTTAGGTAAGGTGAAACACATCATTTGGCTAATTCTCACATTTTTCCTTTCTAAAACCCTAGGTGCTAAACCCTAATTTTCATGCAATAACTCCAATTCATACAATTAATTGTTCACATCATATATTCAACATTACACAAGCTCCAAATCATATTATAACTTCATCAAACACTCCAATTCCCATCAATCCTAGGCTGGACGAAATTTATGTAGTTCTTTAACATACCATTTTGTTTCATTTTTCAACAAGTCATCACTCAATCGAGTTGCCTAAATATGAATATAAAGATACAAAAAGAGAAATCAAACTAACCTTTATGCAGAATTTTTCACCTCTTCAAAACGTCTTTCTTTCTTCTTCTTTTTTTGTTGTCAAGCTCTTTATCAAGATTTGAATACAAGATTTAATGATAGAAATTTAAGTTTCTATAGTGGGATTTAGGTTTTGATCAAGCTCAAAATGAGCTTTAATGGAGTTTTTCTAAGGGTGAAGTGAGGCAGAGGGGTGCCGGCTTGGGTGAGGGAAGACAAAATGAAATTTTGTTTTTTTTTTCTTTTCTTTTCTTTTATGTATTTTGAAATCATTATCCTAAAATTTAATTTTTTTAATTATTAGGCTTATTGCATCATGCATGATGTCATGCATGATGTAAATAACCTTTTTCAACTTTTCTTTCCTTTTTTTTTTATTTATTTTTCCTCAGTCCTTTAATTTAATTCTTGATCCCAAAATTTTCTTTTCTCCAATTTTATTGAACAGTTAGGTCAGGAGTCAGGTCTAAGGGTGAATTGACCAAATTGCCCCTCGCTGGTTCAATCTAGTTTGCAAGTTATTCGATATTTCTTCCGAATCCCTGACCTAATTATTTGACGTGCTTAACAATTCTTTTTCGTGATTTTCTCTTTTCCACTGTGTTCTCAATAGTCCTAAGGACCGCAGCGTCACATTTTATGTTTCGAAATTTGAGTTTAAATTGACCTTGCAGTCCTTCCCGAGAAGGTTACTCATCGCTGTGACTCTCAGCTCATTTAACCTCTTATGTTCTGTTTTTCTTATTTATACTTAACTAATTGACAATAACTAATTATTTGTGTTAAGGGCTTATCTAGTTGTCTTATATGTGATTCTAATCCCCTTAATTATCCGAACCGACACCGATCGCCGGAACAGTGAAATATACCAGGCTATATAAATAGGGGTGTTACAACTTATAAATATATATCTATGTAGTTAAATATTAGGCATGATTTATATTGCATTTTTAAATTGATGAAGTGTTATGGATGTTGTTTGTGATAATTTGGAGCAGTGTGCGTGTGTTGGTGTGCATGTGGTATGTATTGGATATGGACAGGACGGGTAGACGCGGCTTGAGAGACACTCGCTAGGACCCCACATTTGGTTTATTAAGCAAAAGTCCGGCTTAAGAGACACTCGCCAGCAAAAGTTGGATTAAGAGGGCTGTATAGGGGATCAGCTTCCATATATGTATTGTTTGACAGTGTTTAGTGTGTGAGTGCTTCAAATTGCCTTTTTGCTGTTATGATATGAATTGTATGAAAATTATGAGGATGTTGCATATCACTCCACAGGATGTATTAGCTCTAGATAGTTATAGAGATTATGATTAAAATTGGTATTTTATTCTTTGAGTCGAACGCTCACTCCTGTTTATCTATTTTTCCAGGCTACAGGAGGATTATTTGTTGTGGCTAACCTGCTCTTTTTCTTCGCAAGTCCATTAATAGTATTTAATGTATTTTGTACAATTGAGTTAAATTTTAGACCCTGCATGTGTTAAAAGTACTTATTTTTATTTTGTACCTGTATTATAAAAGTTATATTGGACCTGTAAAATTATTAACTATATGCATGATGGGATTGAATGAGGGAGCTGAGCTCCCATTTGAGTTATGACATTTTTATTATGTGCAAGGTGAGCTGAGCTCCTCAAATTATTGTATATTGTGTTTACAGGTCGGGCGACTAAAAAACTTCTCGTTGTTTGGTCCATTTTATAGCCGGACTCTATCTGGTTGAATTCTTGAAATTGGGCCCAAATGGGCCTTATGATTGAGTTGAGGAATAGTTATACTTACTACGGGCTTCGAGGGCTTTAGGCTGGCCCAGGTCCTATTGCCGGTTTGGCCCATAGATTGAGTCGTGACATATCAAAACACGAAATCACTTAATTTTTTTTTATATATTTTTTCCTTATAATTAATCATGATAGAGAAAGTCTAAATTGCCTCTAAACAGGAGCAAGGGGTTTTTTTTTTAAATTGAATCATTAATATTAATTAATTGTTAATCGATTAAATTTTTTAAAATTTTATTTGTTCATTAATTGATTTTAAATTATAAAATTAAATTGAATCTATATTAATCAGTTTAATTTTATATTTCGCTAAAATCTTTAATAATTATTATTATTATTATTATTTGGCAATTTTTTTTATATACATTTGCTATTACTATAAAATAAATGTGAATACATACATACATATATATATATATATATATATATATATATATATATATATATATATATATATATATATATATATATATATATATATATAGAAATACATAAATTTTTATTTTCACTATGTTTTGACTTTAAAATTTATAATATAGTATATTAAAATTAAAAATATAAATTTATAAATAATTAACTATTACAAAAATATGTATTTATCAAATACCACTTTCAATAAATAATATTATATACTTTTTTATACACTTCAATCAAATTAATTAATTATTTAATATTAAAAACTAATCAATTCAAATTTTTTTATTTAATTTTTATACTTTTTCATCAATAATTCAATTTTTCAATTTCTCTTCCTCATGTTTGCTCTTATGGGAAGAGGAACATTGAATACATAAAGATCCATTGGAAAAAAAAAAAAAAAAAAAGCTAGTGATGTGTCCATGAGAGATTCAAACATCTCATTCCTTCTAAGACAATCTAATGACTCCAACACATTGCTAAGGCTTAATTAACTACCATTTCATCTTTCATCATTACTATAACCATGCATTTGTCCAATCACATTGCCTAATTAATTCTCCCTTCATATATATTTTTCTAATATAAATTGTGTTGTGCTATATATATATATATATATATATATATATATATAAATATATATATATATATATATATATATATATATATATAAATATAATTATGTAAAAAAATTATTTATATTCGAATATATATACCTAGTAAATTTATAAATAATATTATTTAAAATTATAATATATTATTTTATTAATTAAATATATGTCAACCAAATATGAATAAAAATTTTCCATGTGTACACATGACACCTATTACATAAGGTGACAATATTTATTTTCTCATTTACTATTTCAAAGTCAACTATACTTTTTTATCTTTCTTTTATTTTCAGTGATTAAAAAAAATTAACTTAAAAGCTTAATTTTATTGCTATATTTATTAAGAAAATTTAATTTAGCTCATTTTTAATTTTTTATTAATTTTAATTTAAAATTTTTAATTTAAACTTAATTTATCTCAAAATTAAAAAAAAAGTAAATTGAGTTCTATAATTTTTTAATTTAAATCAAGAAATTTAATCACAAAATTAATAAATTAAACTTTTTAATTTTTTATTTAAATAAAAAATAACTTATAAATTTAAATTTTTAAATTAAATTAAATTTTATATTAAAAATTTTAAATTAATTTAAATTAATAATTAAAAATAATTTAATTTAAACTTTTTCAATAAATATAAAATTAAATAAAATTTTTTACATAATAAAATAATATTTTTTAGGAAAAAGGTTTTCTTCTTAAAAAAAAAAAATCAAGGGTGAGGTGAATTGGGGTGATGATTTGTAGACCACAAACTTGACATGTGATGAGACTTGACAAAACAAGCTGGTCTCAACCCACCAGAGTTTTCATCAGCATCACATATTTTTCAATTTTTTTTTTAATTTTTAATTGTAATCAGTGGAATGAGTTCCACAATTTGCTATCATTGGAGAAAAGAATTTTTGTAAGCCCAACAAAATTGACCATTGAGCCAACACCTCAACAAATATATGTCCATGTGTTTTTCATGAAAAAGACACTTTGCACCTCATTATGACAAAAATACCCCTTTCTCTCTTTTTTAATATTTTTATTTTCTTTTTTTTTATTTTAGGTGAAATTTCAGATTTTTTATTTTCTTTAGCCTTTTTCTGATTTAGCCCATCCAATTTTAGTATACATTTTTCATATTTTTACTTTGAATCAATCTTCATTTAATCAATGTAAAAATTGTAAGAATGATTATGAGAACATTGAAGGACATAAACTGCAAATAAAGACTTTAAAATATATAATTTGATCTTATTTTTTTGTCCTTTCTTAAATTTTAATATATGATTTTTAAAAACTTAAAAATTAGCTTTAATTTATAATCAATACATTTTATGATAATAGTAAAATAAATCAAATAATAATTTTAATATCCCAAAATCTCATTTTTCTGTTGTAAATTTTAAGAGTTTGATATAATTACTGTCAATTTTAACTCTTTATTAGGATGATAATTTAACATAATTTCATAGTGGATGATATGATTATATTTCTCATTTGTTTAGATTATTTCTGAAAAATGATAGTTTTATATTGTAAAATTACGGGTTGTCAAACCACCAAATCAACGATTTTGAATTTCTATATTCCTATTTTTTTGCAAAATCATATATAATAACAATAAGAGTATTTTAGTAATATTTATTTTAATAATATTTATATTTATTTTACCATGTCATATCATCTAATAACATAAGAAAATATTATTAAATTATCCTGTATCATACCATTTTTTCAAATATGTTACCAATAAAAATCATATTATACAATATAATATGATACATTAATAAATTATGCTGTATTCTATTCAAACGGATAAATATTGTCACGACTCAATTTATGAGTCAGACTGCCACTAGAACCTGGGCCAGCCTAAAGCCCCCAAGGCCCGTAGTAAGCCTAACTATTCCTCAACCCAACTCTAAGCCCCATTTGGACCCAATTTCAAGAATTCAACTGGACAGAATTCGACCATAAAATAGACCATTTAACGGGAGTTTTTGACTAGTCCGACCTGTAAACACAATATATAATAAATTGGAGAGCTCAGCTCACCCTCCACATAATCAAAATGTCATAACTCAAATGGGAGCTCAGCTCCCTCATCCAATCCCATCATGCATACAGTTAATAATTTTACAGGTCCAACATAACTTTTGTAATACATGCCCAAAATAAAAATAAGTGCTTCTAACACATGCGGAGTCTAAAATTTAACTCAATTGTACAAAATATATTAAATACTATTAATGGATCTGCGAATAAAAAGAGCAGGTTAGCCACAACAAATAATCCCCCTGTAGCCTGGAAAAATAGATGAACAGGAGTAAGAGTTCAACTCAGAGAGTAAAATATTAATTTTAACCATAATCTCTATAGCTATCTAAAGCTAATGCACCCTATGGAGTGAAATGCAACATCGTCATAATTTTTATATCATAACAATAAAAAGGCAATTTAAAGCACTCACACACCCAACACTGTCAAATAATGCATATATGGGAGCGATTTCCTATGCAGTCCTCTTAATCCAATATCTGCTAGCGAGTATCTCTCAAGCAGGACTTTCGCTTAATAAACCAAATGCGGGGTCCCAACGAATGTCTCTCAAGCCGTGTCTACCCTGAAGGACCGAGTCCCGGCGAGTGTCTCTCAAGCCGTGTCTACCCGTCTTGTCCATATCCAATACCATACCACACGCACGCCACACACACACACTGTTCTAAATTACCACAAACAAATTCATGGCACTTCAATAATTATGAATGCAATATAAAACGTACCTAGTATTTAAGTACATAGATACATATTTATAAGCGATGCATGGGCATGCTTGAACATATAATATTATCGAAATTACAATTAAAATTAATATTTTACTCACAGACTTAACCGAAGTCACTGTGGAGGCTGGGCGGAGGAGGAAGGCTGTCCCGGCTCACCTGATAATTTTATTATAATTATTTAATACATTTGACTCAATACAAACTAAGAAAAAACCAAAGATGTTATAAGTCGTGCCGAAAATCCAGAGTCTCCCCTATACCTAAGATCTACCCAACCTGTAAAAGGGCTTAAAATGCATTTCTGTATCCACAAATCACACATCCACAACTCAATCACATCACATAGCCCCTCTTGGGCCCATCCAAACAGTCAACAATTTAATGTTAAAAATTACAGTTTAGTCCTTATAATTAATCCTTTTTGCAAAAACTACACAAATGAACTATAAAAATTCTAAAATTTTGCCCCGCGGTCCTTAGCATTATTACTAAGCTAATGCAAAAGGAATTATAATTTTCTAAGCTACCACGAATACTTTATAGATTTTTAATCAAATTTAAGCGCTAGATAATTAAGAAAAAAGTAAGGTTCGGGTTTACTTATGCCGATTCCAACCCTGGAAATGCGCTCAGGACATCTGACAATGGTGGGGTAAGCAAAATCTCTACCTAATTCTAAGACTTTTTAGATAGCCTGTCTGTCTAGCCCGAAATTTACTGACCTGAGTAACCGTTGAATTTCAGTGAATTGAAGGTACCTACACGAAACCCACAACACGGGGGTTAGTATATAATTTTCACGGAATTTTCTAAGCTCACTTAGTACTCTGAAAAATATTACGAAGTTTCGCAGGACTTACCGAAAAACGGTGTCGAAAATTTTTGAAATTGGTATTGCTGCGAAGCTCTCGACGAGTGGAGCACTCCGGTACTATCGGTTTTCTCGTGTGGTTCACGGTTTGCGATAAATTTAGCCCACAAGTAGAAATGGGCTAAAACTTTCTGGATAAAAATTGGGCAAACCGATCAATGGATTTTAATGTTCTTGGTGTCTATAGAAAGCTCTCGAGGTGTAGATGAGGTTTGGTACAAGATTCGATCCGATTGGTGGCTGGATAGGCCGAAATCGGCCAAGGAAGATGAAATGATGCGCGCCCACAGAAGAAAGGCTTCACGCGGCGTTTTCGGCTGCATGGAGTGTCGGCCGGCGGCGAGGAGGTGGCTTGGAGGTGCGCCGATGTGTGAGGGAGGTTGGGACGGTGGCTGGCCGGTGAGGAGTGGAGGGAGGAGCGAGAAAACGGGAGAGAGAGAGAGAGAGAGAGAGAGAGAGAGAGAGAGAGAGAGAGAGAGAAAGAGAGAAGGCGTTGGGAACGCGCGGAAGAAAAAAGAAAAAGAGGAAGAGGCTCTGTCCGATTAGATCGATTCGATTCGATCCGATTTGATTCAGTCGATCTGATTCAGGATACAAAATTTTAAATTTTTACTCTGCCTTGGGATCGAAAACGAGGCCTAAAAATTTCAAAAAAATTATGAAAAACTCAGAAAAATTCGTAAAGTCCAAATATATTTTTAGTTTTACCACGTGGTCTTTAAATTAATTTTTAAAAATAATCAAAGTTTTATAATTTCAAAAAATCGAACCCGATTTCTAAAATCCAAAAAATTTCAAATAATTTTCTAAAATTTAAACAAAATAAAATATTAATATATATTCATAAAATAATTAATTTAAAAATTAAGAGTGTTACAGAACATATCAAATTTAATTTTAATATTTTAACTAACATATTTTAAAAGAATATTTTTCTCGATCGATTTAAATAGAAAAGCCATACAAGCTCTAAACATTATTAAAAAAAATAAATTTAAAAGTCATTTTATTATTTTAAGGTTTTTACAATTAAAATATAATAAATTAAAATAACAATTTTAATAAATATTTTTAAAATTATACTTTTTTCAAGTACAATAAAAATTAAATCAGAAAAATTAAACACACTTTAAAAGGAATTAAAATAAAAAATAGAGAAACAAATGTACAAAGATGAAAAGAGAAAGACAACCAAATGCAAAAAAAATTGGGTGCCTATTTGTTATGAGGTTTCAAAGCAAAAATTGTTTTTCAGGATAAAATTATTATTGTAAATATTATTAAAAAAATAATTTAGAAAAATTTATTTTATTTATTTTAATATTTTAATAATTAAAATTTATTAAATTTAATTTAAATTAATTTTAATATTTTTAATTAATATTTGAAAAAAAAGTTATTTTATTATTTTACCTAATAGGCTCTTTTTTCATGAGGAGGATTGTGCATTAGAGAGGGAATAGAGTTTTAAAGCAACCCTCCCCTTCAAGATTTTGGTTTTAAAATAAATACCCTTTGACTAATTTATAAACTAAAACAAATACCCTTTTAGGCTTAACTTCAATTAAACTTTCTGGTGGACTATTTAGTAAATGATATTTGTTATATCTTATAACTGGAATTAACCAAAATTTAACTTAATTCAACCATTTTTCTTCTTAGTAAAATCTTATATATTTGTTTTTATAAGTAAATTCTGTATAAATAGATTTATAATGAAAATAATGAATAAATATAAAAAATGACAAATCTTTAATGGGATAGACTTACCAATTACGATGAATGCATATTATATGAATTATAAATAATGTATGAATAGAATTAATTGTTATGAGATTATGTTTTAAAAAGATTTTTTTGGATAGCACTAAAAATAAAATGTTTTGTTATTTTTTTTTTCATAATTTCTAAAAAATATATAAAAGTTATATTTTTGGGATTTTTAGTAGATTATGACCTCAGCAAAAGAGCAAAAGTGCTGGAAAAGTTCAGGGGACAGCACAAGAGGGTGGACGCTATCCTCAAGAAAACTGAGGGTTGGATTTGAAAATGGCATCAGCAATTAAGGGACTATAAAAGAGAAGGGAGAAAATCAGGTAGAGAGAGAAACGTTACATATGCAAGAGAGAGAAGGAAAGTGAAAGCTCAAAGTTAGGAAATAGAGAGAAAGTTCAGATATAAACATATTATATATATGCACTGAGAGAGATGGAGAGAGAGTCCAGCAAGCACAAAGCAACACAAACTTTGTCCAAGTCCTAGAGAGAGAAAAGCATCCATATAAAAGATATACGGAGAGAAACAAGAAAAACAAAACAAAAGAAAACATTGCTATTTCTAGTCTTGAGAGAGAGAGAGAGAGAGAGGTGTCGCTGAGTTTGGCTGCAAAAGGCTTGAAAAAGAAGATAAAACAAGGAAAAAGCCCTAACCCTAAAGAAATGTTTCGTTTTGATGCTCTGAGCTGTGATGACCAGCAAGGCTTGATTTTTCATCCTCTTCATCATCGCCAGTGAAAAAAATGCAAGTAAAGTTAGCATTTTTGTGTTAATTTATTTTGAAATCAAGTTCTTTATAATCTGCTTCATGGTGATTAATGTTTTGCTGCATATCTTAAGCTCTTTTACTTCACTGGATTTTTGTACAAGGAGCTGAGAATTAGAGTTTAATTGTGGGCTTGCTACGGCTACGGGTTCTGGTGTTCTTTTTTATTGGGTGTTTGTGAATCTCCTGTGTTTATTTGGCTTTTTGGTAAATTGGGTTTGTGTTGTTTTGGTAAAGAAATTATCATCTTGATGTTCAAATACGTATCTGTATTTGGTGATTGATGTGCGATTGGAAGGAACTTTTATTAGCTAAATTGGTCTGAAGAGGAAGCAGTTTCTGGGTACTCTACAGTTCATCAAATTGTGGAGTATTTGGGACTCGAAAAAGCTTTCAAGGGAAGCTTGTGTTGGCCTTCGGGAATTCTGTGCTGTTGCTTTATTATTTGACTGTTGCACTGGAGCGTTTAGGGGTACCGGGGACGATGTCTTCGTTGAGTAGGGAATTGGTGTTTTTAATCTTACAGTTCTTGGATGAGGAGAAGTTCAAGGAAACAGTTCATAAGTAAGTTTGTTTCACATTTTATTGTTTCAATTCATTAAATGGTTCTGTTTGGAAGCTGAGCAACTCATACTAAACAAATCAGAAGCTGATTTTTGCAAGAAGAGTGCAAAACTCGATGAAGCTCGCCCAAATTTTCTATAAGGGCTAGTTAACGTAGGGGCTGTTTGATTTGGTTTTACTTAAATGGAAAATTCATTGATTTTGAAAGCTAAAATTGGATCATTCATGGCTATTCAAAGCTGGATAAAAGTTGTCCATAATGTTTAGTACATGGTACTTTAGTTTTGGTTTTATCTCCTGAGTTGCAGCTTCCAAATGGGGCATAAGGAAATTGAACTTATGCAGATTGCTAATACAATGCCCTGTTTTTACTTCTCTGTTTGTTATCATTTACTGTATTTTAAGGTTAGAGCAAGAGTCTGGTTTTTTCTTCAATATGAAACATTTCGAGGATCAAGTTCAGGCTGGTGAATGGGATGAGGTTGAGCGTTATTTGTGTGGGTTTACAAAGGTTGAAGACAATCGCTACTCCATGAAGATTTTCTTTGAAATTAGGAAGCAAAAATATCTAGAAGCTCTTGACAGGTGAGTTTGAAAGTTATCTCTTCAAATATCTTACAGGTGGACTCTGGATTTGATGTGAAAATAATTTTCTTCCCTGTGGTTATTTTGGGATTCATTTTGTAAATAGATGACATGATTAATGGTAGTAGTTTTTTAACAATATCAATAGAGAAATGCTGATACTTGCCATTAGTTATGACATTTTGGCACTTGGTTTGTTATGATATGTGCATCCTAAAATGTGCTTTTGTATCTTTGTTCATGTTTTAATTATATTTGTATTCTGGTTCCTGCCATCAGACAGGATCGAGCAAAAGCTGTTGAGATTCTTGTCAAGGACCTTAAGGTTTTTGCATCATTCAATGAAGAACTCTTCAAGGAGATAACTCAGTTGCTTACTCTTGATAATTTTAGGTACCTTACTGCTTTTTAATAGTAATTGTGATTCTTGGATGCTTAAATTGGTTTTGATTGAAATATTTGTATTGTGCTCTTTGATCAGGCAAAATGAGCAACTTTCCAAATATGGAGACACAAAATCAGCTCGAAACATCATGCTCGTGGAACTTAAAAAGCTTATAGAAGCAAACCCACTATTTCGAGACAAGCTTACATTCCCAGGCTTCAAAAGCTCGCGACTAAGAACTTTAATAAACCAGAGGTTATTCTTGCATATTCTTCCATAAGCATCTTGTGAAACTAAATTGGCTATCTGATGCTTATTTCATTCATAACTTTCTGATCTTTAGGCTTAAAAATTTATTGTTCAATTGATATCTTGAAGTTGGTCTTACCTAATCCCTATGGAAGTGTTCTTCAAAGGCACTTTTTTTTTTTTGCAGTCTAAATTGGCAGCATCAGCTTTGCAAGAATCCTCGTCCAAATCCTGATATCAAAACATTATTCACAGATCATTCTTGCGCTCCAACAACTGCTAATGGGGCTCGGCCTCCTCCTCCCACAAACAGTCCCATTGTTGGGCCGATTCCCAAGGCTGGTGCATTTCCTCCAATTGGTGCCCATGGTGTACGTATCTTTACATCTATTCTTCCCTTAGTCACAGTGAGCTTCTCATACAATACATGCAATATCTCCTGCCATGCAGCCATTTCATTCAATTGTTTCCCCATCTCCTGGTGCCATTGCTGGGTGGATGTCAAGCAATAATCCTCCTTTGCCTCACCCTGCTGTGGCAGCAGGGCCTCCTGGTCTTGTGCAGCCTTCTAGTGCAGGTGAAACTATTTGTGCTTATGCCATTTATAGTGCTCTCAGTTCTTTGCTAGTTTGATATGCTTGGTAAAGCCGCAATCATTTTTGGATTTGCACAGCTGCCTTCTTGAAACACCCAAGAACACCCACAGGTATGACTGGGATTGATTATCAATCAGCTGACTCAGAGCATCTGATGAAGCGTATGCGCACTGGCCAATCTGATGAGGTCTGGACATTTTTTTCTTTCAGTTCATTTATTATGCTTGGTTGTGGCTGCTGCAAGTATTGATTGGCCTTCAATGTGGGTTATAATTTTATCTCTGGTTTTTTACTTAGGTGTCCTTTTCTGGTGTAGCACATACTCCCAATATCTATTCGCAGGATGACCTTCCCAAAACTGTTGTGCGGTCCCTTAGTCAAGGATCTAATGTTATGAGCATGGACTTCCATCCGCAGCAACAAACCATATTGCTAGGTTGATACTTGAATATGTGTTGATAAATAGCACTTCAGGAAAAGCTATAAAAATGCTTTTCTTAATATTGATGATGAATTTCTCAACCTTTCTAATTATGTTCATTGCAGTTGGGACAAATGTCGGTGACATTAGCCTTTGGGAAGTTGGCTCCCGGGAGAGGTTGGTACATAAACCGTTCAAAGTGTGGGATCTCTCAGTTGCTTCAATGCCACTGCAGGTATTGTTTTTATCAATTATATCAACTGTTGACCCTTTAACTTTTGTTGAAGTTGACACCCATAGACCCCCAATCCTTATAGTATAATTCAATCTTGGGCCTTTTGGTAACATCACTTGAGGACTTCGTTACTTGGCAAGTGAGAAATCCATTGATAGTGATGGAGTTTGGTATTTGGAATGGTAGTTTATCCCTCTTTTCAAAATGATCGATTGGTATATTGCCAGCAGACAGCATTGTTGAATGATGCCGCGATATCAGTGAATCGATGTGTCTGGGGGCCAGATGGACTTATGCTTGGTATGTATATAAATCTCCTGTTCCCTGATGTGAGTTAATGTATTTATCTTGTTTTATTAACTGTTGTACTTCCAATTGAATATGGCTTCTTCTAGGGGTTGCATTTTCAAAACATATAGTGCAGATTTATACTTACAATCCAACTGGAGAACTGAGACAGCATTTAGAGGTACCTGTAGCACCCCTGGACATTATATCATGAACGGTAGTGATAAGTTATTGTGTAACTAACTGTTCGTCTCATCCTTTAGATTGATGCCCATGTTGGTGGGGTTAATGACATAGCATTTGCTCATCCCAACAAGCAACTGTGCATCGTCACATGTGGTGATGACAAGATGATTAAGGTATTGTCTTTATGTGTGGTTGGTTTACATGAGAAGGAAAAAATTGGGCATCCATGTGATAATCTCCTACTCAACAGGTTTGGGATGCTGTAGCTGGACGCAGACAATATACATTTGAAGGCCATGAAGCTCCTGTATATTCTGTTTGCCCTCATTACAAAGAAAATATCCAGGTAAATCTTTTTATGAAGCTAGTGATTGAGGCTTTATCACTATTTGTTTGACTCTTGTATGTGTTGTGCTCAAGGTGATTTATCTTTATGAATATAAGCAATAGGTGGAATCTCCTGTCCTTTTTGAGTTGCCATATAATATACTCACTTTGTCCACGTGTGCAGTTCATTTTTTCTACAGCAATTGATGGGAAGATTAAAGCTTGGCTATATGATTCTTTGGGATCTAGAGTGGACTATGATGCTCCTGGACTTTGGTGTACCATGATGGCATACAGTGCAGATGGGACTAGGTAAGACTTGTTTGTTATGGAGATGTTTTCCTTTTATTTTATTGTTTTGTTTTTATGCATGTCAGGCTTGCATAATTATTACTGACCTATCCTATGGCAATATCAGCATAGGAACTCTTAATGTTTTCAAGGATCATGATTTTATGTTGTATGGTCTATATTTTTTCCCACTATCCTGCTGTACTTTTTTAATGCATTGGTCATTTGAAATAGTCTACAGCTTTTGGGTAAGGTTTTATAGAATTTTAACTTGGGATGAGGGCTTGAGGAAATCCTCTGGAATGTTTTAAGGGTAACGGAAGAAAGCTGGAGAACTTTGTTAATTGGAAAGCTTTTTAGATTCCTTGCCTAAAAGAGAAAACTCCCAAAGAGATAAGTATGTGTCAAAACACCTCATGTAGATCAAGATAGACCCTTCTTGAGATCCAAATAATGACAGAGGCTTGACCAGTGAATCTCCTTGAGCTTTGCTAGATAAACAAAAAAAAGCCCCTTTTCTTTTCCTCATAAGCGTGCTAATTTCATGGTAGGGAAAAGGTGGAGAGGCTTGAAAGCTTACACATTGGTGTTTCTAAAACAATGCATCAATCCTTATCTTTTAACTTTCACTCTACTTATTTCATCTTACTGTAATAATGTTAAATGCAAATGAATAAGATAAAAAATTCTATTCTCTGCAGGCTTTTTTCATGTGGAACAAGTAAAGAAGGTGAATCTCATCTAGTTGAGTGGAATGAAAGTGAAGGAACTATCAAACGTACATTTTCTGGTTTTAGGAAGCGTTCTTCAGGTGTTGTACAGTTTGACACAACAAGAAGCCGCTTCTTAGCTGCTGGTGATGAATTTCTGATTAAGTTTTGGGAAATGGATAATACCAACATGCTGATAGCAGTTGATGCTGACGGGGGCTTACCTGTTAGTTTCTCTACCTTCTTTTTCATATATGGCATTGAAGCGAAAGTGTAAATGTAAAGCTTTTGTAGCTTTTCATTTGAGTATATTTTTTGCTGCAGGCAAGTCCTAGACTCAGATTCAACAAGGAAGGTTCTTTGCTGGCCGTCACAACTAGTGATAATGGTATCAAAATTTTAGCTAACAGTGATGGATTGCGCCTGATAAGGATGCTGGAGAGCAGGGCTATTGATAAAAACTGTAGCTCATCTGAACCTATCAACTCTAAGGTAATTTTCTGTTCGGGTTTTTATGCATTAACTTTTGATATTCCTGAAACAAGGCTATGTTGCTGAGAAAGAAAAATGTCATTAACAGTAATCCTGATATGTTTAATGTTATTAACAGTACCCCTGATATGTTTACAGAAAATCTAATCCCGCTTAAATATTTAAGACTGAAAATGAACTTGAGTAGCCCAAGGCTACCTTTGGCCTCATCAGGTATCATTATGGTTTATTTGTCTTTGGGTTTCTAAAAACAATAAAAGAGAATTTTTTTGGTTCTGTTTTTCAGAAACCTCTCTCTCTCTCTCTCTCTCTCTCTCTCTCTTTGATAGATGTGCGTGCACATTTTCCAAACAATTTTTGATCGAGTATGTTAACTCTCCATCATCCTTTGTTGATGAAAAGAGATTCTCATCTATCGAGAAAACCCATTATTGTTCTCATCCTGTGCTTTGTGCAATACGTATTTATATATAAATTATTAACAGTTAAATTTCTCAAGCTAATATCTCTCTATCAGTGTTTTACCATGAAATCTTAATGTTCAATGGATCAATTGTAATTCTTTATGGAAGTGTACATGTTCAATGGGTCAAGAAAAGCAATACAATCCAGTGGAAATTTTCAAATTTTATCAAGGTTATAATTCAGGCCAAAAAGAGAGAGAGAGAGAGAGAGAGAGAGAGAGAGAGAAATCAATGTCATAATTGAAGTCTTTTTGCAGACAACAAAGGCTAATCATCACTTATGGAGGAGGGAAATGGTTTAACCTGTCTTGTCAATTGCTAGGATCTTAAATTAAACTAGATTGGGGAGGAGAAAGGTTTAGAATTGGGGTTTGAATGATCTTAAGCTTAGTCTTCTGATGTGTGCCCATGTGATGTTTTCTTTTATCCTTCTATAATATTATATGCTGTAATTCTATAATATTATATGCTGTAATTTCTTTGTACATTTACTTAAATGTTTTGCTGGTGGGTTTCATATGCCAATATATTCTTTACAACCTTCATTGCAGCCGCTGATTGTTAATGCATTTGGGCCTGTGGCAAATGTTTCTTCTGGCATTCCTCCTGTACTGGAACGCTCGGATAGAATCCCACCTGCTGTGTCCATTAGCAGTGTTGTATGTGTTTGGCCTTCTCCAGTCATGTGCTGTTAGTGTCATCTGTGTTTTTAAGCTTATGGTAAGTAATATTGCAGGGTACAATGGACAGCAATAGGCTTGTTGATGTTAAACCACGTATTTCAGACGAATTAGACAAGATTAAGAGCTGGAAAATTCCTGATATTGTTGATCCATCTCAGTTGAAGGCTCTGCGTTTGCCGGACCCCATAGCTACTGGCAAGGTTGGTGGTTCCTCATTTTAACTAGTCACTAATTCCACTTTGTAGACTTGTTTCAAATTGAGGAAAAAAGTGTTTGCAACGATGACGGTATTTCTCTCTCTTCTTTGTATGACTTTTCGGTGTGTGGATTTTTATTGGCTACCCTTTTGGACTCCTTATATGCTGCATTTGGTTGTACGTCTTATTTCATTGTGGAATAAAATTTAATTCTTTTGATCTCCAAACTGTAGGTTTCAATTGTTCTTTGTGTGCATGCACATTTGTTTGAGTTTGTATGTTAGTAATTTTTTATTGACATGACTACAAAGAAAGGTGAATGCGATGGATTAATGGTATGAACTGTTTAGCAAGGGTAGAATAGACCCTAGTTGATATGTTCCCAACAACTGCATACTTCCTGAACATGACACATTTTTGCTTGTCTGGGAAGAGTTACTTTAGAGAAGATTAGAAGCAATTGGAGAATACTTCTAACTAGTTGCAATTCAGTCTTTAAAGGCAGTTATTAACTGTTTCTGCTATCATCTATGGTAAATTACTAATATTGTTGTCCACCATAAAGTACTTAACAATATTGGATATTTGGTTTACATCCAGCATACATAACTGTACACACACACACACACACACAAATGTGCACCTTTATTTGATGTATATATTATGTTTTAGCCTCCCATATATTTGGCAACAGATCTTTGTATGTGTGAGGCACTTATATATAGATATTCCGGGTGTACTGCATAAATACATGTGCATTCTATACTGCTGTCTTTTTATCCTCAGAATTGACGATATTTGGTCAATGATTGTAGGTTGTGCGATTGATTTACACCAACTCTGGCCTAGCTCTGTTGGCCCTTGCCTCCAATGCTGTTCACAAACTTTGGAAATGGCAGCGCAGTGAAAGGAATCAATCTGGAAAGGTACGGTGCTTGTCTTTCAATGTGCAAGTCTCTGCTCTCTTGGTTATTTGTTTCTGATACTCTCAAATCTCAACACTGCATCTTGTAGGCTACTGCATATGTTGCACCGCAGTTGTGGCAACCTCCCAGTGGAACTCTTATGACCAATGACATAAGTGATAATAAACCAGCTGAAGAATCTGCCGCATGCATTGCTTTATCCAAAAATGATTCTTACGTCATGTCTGCATCTGGTGGGAAGGTATCTTTGTTCAACATGATGACATTCAAGGTCAGTATTGGCAACTTCTAATCGTTTCTTGATTTGAAATATGTATTTTTGTTTATGCTAATTGTATCAAACAACATTATGTATTACTGAATCAACTGTTAACTTCTTTTTAGGTCATGACAACATTTATGTCCCCACCTCCTGCTGCCACATTTTTGGCATTCCATCCTCAGGATAATAATATCATTGCCATTGGCATGGAAGATTCTTCAGTTCAAATTTATAATGTCAGAGTTGATGAGGTGAAGCATTTTTCTATTTTTGTGTGTGTGTGTGTGCCTGCTTGTGTGCTTGTATGTTTTTATTCTACTGTAAGCACACACACAATCTCTCTTTCTCTCGAAAATTCCATTTATGCATAAAATTCTTGTTTTATTTTATGGCATTTATTTCTTGCACTTGTTGCTAACTTTAATGCTTTGTCCTGAGCTATTGGTTTCTCAAAATTCACAAATTGTAAGAAAATTTCTGACACCAACATAACTACATATGCCTTAGTTCAGAAAATAAAAATTGTTTATTCACAAGCTGCGAAAATAGCAGATATACATTCTGCATTTTTGAATCTTTATATTTACAAGTAAAGCGGTTGGAATTGTTTGTCACTTTTCTATTGACAGTGAAGAAAATTTGGATGATAAGAGAGAAAGAGAAAGTTCTATTGTTTTTGAAATTAAAAGTTTCACACATGACAATAACTGATGAAATTATTGCAGCATCTAACCCTTAATGCTCTTAAGCTTTGGTGTGATGTGTCTAGTTGTGGAAGCAAACTTGACATTGGATGATGTTTACCTTTTGCAGGTTAAAACAAAGCTTAAGGGCCACCAAAGTCGAATATCAGGACTTGCTTTTTCCCAAAGTTTAAATGTACTGGTGTCTTCTGGGGCTGATGCACAGGTTAGTGATCAAGAAAATAATCTATGGCTAGAGTTTGATGTTATCCTTAGGAGAAAGGCTATGAAAGCTTCTGCTTAAGTAAGAAAGTGATGTGAGAAAGTGGTGTGGTTATGCTTCTGCTAAATCTGGAAAGCTACATGTTATCTTTTGTTGATCCCTTAATCTGGCTGCTTCTTGCACTAATTTGGGCTTGGTGTCGCCATTATAATCTAACTTCTAAAGAGCATCAAGATTTCCTACTTAGTAAGTTAGCTCATGCTTGATAAATCGCCATGGAGTAAATGCTCAAACTCGTCATTTATCCCCGTGTCCAAAGATTGCATTTAGTTTTGCCCTTAAAATGTTCAAATTGCTTTAAGATCTGCGGTGTTCTTTCAAGTGCCATTTCTAAGAATTCCATCTCCCACAGAGAGTTGTTGTGTCTCTTAAAAACCTAATTGTTCATATTAACTTTTGAAGCAAGCTCTTCAAAATCTACTAGGGTGTTTTTAGTTTTAGATCGAGTTGAAAAATAGTTTTTATAGATTTGATATGTGAGTGTGTTGGCCGGTTTTTAAATTGATGTAAAGGTGGATTAATGATCTCAAAGTGTGCTTTGTGTCAGTTGACATGAACTAAAGAAATGTATTCTGACTTCAAAGTCGAGGCAAAATTTTAAGACGTGATGCATGTTTATCACAAAGCCTTGTTAGCTGAGTTGGTCATTTTGTGCAACACATTCAATGGCCGCTTAAAGTAATGGCTCACCTACAAGCGTTGGGGGAATGGTTAAGCAGCTAAGAAACCTTGCTATAAGGTTTTTTTTTTTTTTTTTTTTGTCTTAAAAAAAAAGACGGCGATAGGCCAACACTGCTGAGTTTCATAGTGGTTCTCCGCATTGCAACATTATAATCTAGTTTTTGTTTTTGACATTATTAGTGCTTGAATGGTATTCTATTATTGCAGGATGGTTCTTAATGCCCTCACTGATCCACTTCAATATAGGACTAAAATCTCTTAATTTTTCATTTGCCATGAGATGCCTGCTATTGATGTTGATTGATTGGTCCTGATATGGACTATCTGACTTCTTATAAATAATTATTTTAAAATTCTTCATGGTGCTCAGATAACTCATTTCTCATTGTTACTAAGCTATGTGACTGGAATTTATTGAAATACTGTTGCACTAGAAAGATATGAGATGCATATGATAGACATGTAATGCAAACCAAAACATGGCTTGTCACAGTTTGGGATATTATTGGATTTGAAGCACTGTAATTTGTGTCAAATTACTTATATCTGTTTGTAGCTTTTAGTTGTAAGATAGTGTTGGGAGCATTGATGAATTGAGTTGCAGTTATGTGTGTGGAGCATTGATGGATGGGAGAAAAGGAAATCAAGATTTATACAGGCACCACCAGGTCGCCAATCCCCATTGACAGGCGAAACTAGAGTCCAGTTTCACAATGATCAAACACATCTATTGGTTGTCCATGAAAGTCAAATTGCCATTTATGATAGCAAACTTGAATGCTTGCGATCAGTAAGTTCTCTACCCTAGACTTTGTTTTTTTATTGATAAGACGGACATTCTAAGAGAGAGGATTTACAAAGTGGAAAATAAAGTTTCCTTATATCTAAAACATCATGAAACAAAAGGAGCACCAATTATAAGACAAACAGTAGTGCCACTTGAAGACAATCCTTTGAAAACCCTAGTGCACAAGCCCACAAAGAAACCAAAAACCACTTTGTCCCATAGCTGAATTAGAAGAGAATATCTGATTTTTGAAAATGTTAGCATCCTTTCTATATAAACTTCCTAATGATTGATAATGCCATAAAAGTTTACAATTTGAGCCGGATAGAGTTGTTCCTCTTGCACCTGTCCATGCAGCAAATGCTACTTTTTTAGTGACTGCCGAAATGAAAAGTATTGTAAATCTGAATTGTTTGAGTTTTATAGTACATCTGATTTTTTTGTGGTCAATTTTTTGTTTAGATAAACCCGAATTTGACATAATTAATTTTTGTATTGGAAATCAATTTGATTTTTGACTATCCTGTTGTAGAACCAGTATAGACTCACTTGGGACTTGACTCAATACATGCTGCTCATTTATGTAAAAATTGCAACCAAAAACGTTGGCCTATGAATTGCCCTGTGTCACTGAGTATCACAACTAACATTGTGGAAAATTGGTGATAATGTGCTATTTGCCCTTTTACTGAAAAAATATAAAATTTGGAAGAATGAAATTATTTTCGTTTATTCATTTATATTGTTCAATCTATGATCTTGCAGTGGTATCCGAAGGACACGCTTGCTGCTCCCATTTCAAGTGCGATATATTCGAGTGATGGTTTGCTGGTGTATACTGGGTTTTGTGATGGTGCTGTTGGAGTTTTTGATGCAGATGGGTTGAGGGTGAGGTGCCGAATAGCACCTACTGCTTACATGCCTTCATTTGTGGCAGGGTAAGCTAAAACTTGTCACAAGGAAACTTGGAAACTTTATTTTTTGGCATAAATCTATCCAAAAGTTTTATTCCAATACTGCATTTCACAATAATATCAATATCTTGTAAATGGTAAAATTTGCCATATATTGACAATAACCTTTTTTGCAGCAACAATGCATATCCTTTGGTGATAGCAGCTCATCCATCTGAGCCCAACCAGATTGCACTTGGCATGAGTGATGGTGCAGTGCATGTGGTTGAACCAACTGATGTGGAGCTCAAGTGGGGTGGGCCATCCTCTCAAGATAATGGGCCTCTTCCTTCTAATTCATCAAATCCTTCTCTGAGTGGTCAGCAATCAGAGCTTCCTTCCAGGTGATGGTGGCAAAGATAAGCAGCTGCTACCGGCCTAAGTTGTGCACTTACACAAGTTTTACTGATTATCTTAACTTTTTGCCCTGATCAATTACTTTAAATTATACCTGTTATTCATATTCATTGTAAATCTCTCTCTCTCTCTCTCACACACATTTTGGGGTCATTTTGTTTCATTGGATGTTAGAGGAAATTGTATAATTTTGTTTCACTAAAATGCTGCAAGAGTAGAGGCTAATGTTGCATTGCATCAGCAATCCAAGAAGTTTACTGTACGTATATATACATCTTTTCCTTCGCTGGATAACTTCGATAGATATCGATTACTTCCATTAATAATTTATTTCCATCGAGTTCCTGTTGGCTTATTGTCATGACTGGGGCTTGTACCCTGTCCATCTGATAGACCACCACTACTGAAAGTTCGAATCGAGAACGGCTGTACTTTGTGAGATTGAGGATTTTTAACACTTGATGGTAATCTTAGGCCTAGCCTGTAGGAATCAGGAAGAATACATGAGAGGACTGGATCACCATGAGCGCTACTCTTGCTTTTCCGGTGGCCTACCCTTGACATCCCAGACAAGTACATGTAAAAAGTTTCCAAGAAATGTTCATAGTAGTCATTCAAAACCATTAATTTGTCTAAAATTGAAACTAATGCCTATACTTCCATTTATTTTGGGGAAAATATTTTTTTAAAAAATAATTTTTATAATTTTTACCGTTTAAGGTATTAAAAAATAATTTTTATAATTTTTTAGCATTTCAGACATTTGAAAAATATTAACGAAAAATATTTTTTTAGAAAAAAAAATTGAAGAAAATAATTTTTTAAAAAAAATAAATTTTTAAATTTTAATAATTTTATTTAAATATTCAATTAGTCTAACTACGACTAGAATACGAGATTTTACCGTTCTAAAAAGAGTAGCATTGCTTTTTTTTTTTTCCCTTATAATTCTTGATTTTTTTTTTCTTATTTTAAGGGTTTGTGTGAAAAGTGAGTTCCAACCATAATATGTTGAAGGAGAAACTTCAAGGGTTGCAACTCACTCCAGAATTCTACTTAGGGATGTAGAAATGAAAGGACTAGAACTGCCTCTTTTTTGGGAAAACAAAAGGAGAAAAATCTGTTTATTTCTTTAATGAGACACATGAGATGACTAAACTTCCTCTTTGGCAGTTTTCATTCTATGGGTTGGATCTCTTCTGTTATGGGTTGGTTTTCCAGTATAGGGTTTCTGCTTTCATTATATTTCTGTTTCTTTTCTGGCACAAGCAAATGGATTTAAGCTTTTTCAATTTCATACATATATAAGGAAAAGAAAAGAAAAGAAAAGAAAAGATGAAATTATCAAGATTTTACTAAGCAAGTCCTCTAAAAAAGTTATGTTAAAAGAAAGATAAGCAATTTAGTTTTTGTGTCACAAGCAATTATGCTTCGTCTGCATCGTGCATGTTGCATTTTTAATGTATCAGAAGAAAGAAAAATGAGCAAACAAGAAAAGGTAGCTAGAAAGCATACACGACCACCGCCTTCACCGCCAAGGATGCCTTTAGTTTCCAGCGGAGCTGAGGCAGAACCTTATTCCCGTCATCATCATCCACAACAAGGTTATCATGGAAGTTATGATTTCTCCAACTGCGATCATGATTTTGTGATACCTCAGGATCAAAAGTTACTTGCTGAACTTGTAAATAATATGTTTTCACGTGTTTGGCCATGCCTGAAGTAACGCTTGAAGAGACAGTTGCATGTTTTTTTTTTCTTGGGTCTCCACTGGTCTCTGATAATCAGAAATAAAAGTTGAAGAAGGTTATGAGAATGACCGGAAGGTCATATATACAGGATTAATTAGGAACAAATTTATCTTGCTAGAATTCCATATTATGATGGTTCTTTAATTTATTATTCTTTCATCATAATTGTATTCTTTAAGTTAGCTAGAAGATTGGCCAATAGCCTTACCTTTTTATTTTTTTGGTACAATTGGATTTGAACTTAAGCCCCCATAACTCCAGTTTTTCCATTATGTTGCCATTCTCTGTGGAATCATTTAAAATCTTTCCATGGGCTTAGGGCATAGGTTGCAGTCATTCAAAATCTACCTATTAATAAAGCACATGTTGCCAAATGGAAAACCATTGATAAGGCAATACTGATGTATTCCGTCTTTATTCAATCATAATAAGCAAAATGTTGGGTATTATTACTCATTCAGTCTTTCTCATATCACTCTGGTATGCACACATGTGCTATCTGCAATTTAATGTCAAAGCGTCTCAGTTCTTGTTTTCTGGTTCACCAGCAGCTCTACAATTCTCTGTCAGTGCCTGCAAAGCTGGTCTAGTTCCCACCTGCTGTACATAGAACATGCTTTAGCTTTATCACGATACAACACACTAATTTGACAAGTTCTTAAAAGACTAGCTAAAGAATAAGGACGTATTGGTGTCATTACCTTTGAGACATTTCTAGCCTCCTTGGCAATCTGCAGTTCTTTCAGCATCTTAGTTAGCTTCCTTAGGCTAAAGTCCTCATATTTCTCTTCATTAACAACCTTCTTCACTTTATCTTTGTTAGGCTCTATTTTTCTGCCATTGTTGTCAATGTTCTCTTTGTTGATGTCTGCATAGATGATCTTCTGAATTGTTGTCTGTTTCTTAGTAGAAGATTTCCTTGTTGATTCATTTGGCAGAGGAGACTGAACCTGAATTATGTTGGCTGCAAATGGTGAGGAGATCACCATGCCACATGTGAATTGATCTCTAGAAACAACAGGTTGATAGGGACACATTTGCTTTGAGGAAGTTGGCGACTTGTTTAATGTTTGAATGCATTTGTATGCAGCCGCAGCAAATTCTTGTTCTGGAATCACATGGTCATCAACCAAAGGAAATTCAGCAAATTCTTGTTCTGGAATCACATGGTCAGCAACTTCACTGTCTGAAGAAGCCATAATACAACAGAAAGGGCTTTTCTGGACTATCATGTCAGATTCTTTAGCTTCAATTACATTAACATCATCAATATTATACTCATTTGCCAAGTTATCTGAAGCTTCCTTGCATTTTTCATACCGGAGAATGAACCCAGGGCTTCGAGGTTCCTTTCTGCTCTCTGACTTCTCATGATCACCTTGTGGAAGAAGTGGAGCCTTCTCTTGGATTTTTTCTGTATTGTTATTTTCTTGAACTTCTTCAAGTGATCCATTGCCATCACAATCTTCCTCAGTAGCAGCATCTGGATGCGGATCATTAATGTCATGATGCTCATTCTCCATCAAATTCATTTCAGAGCTTTTGTCCACAGTTTCAGATACCTCAGGGGTCAATGAATCGATGACCTCAACTGAAACTTCATATGGAATATTAACAATTGTTTCCATGAATAAAACAGAATTGTCATCAGACACTTCTACAATCAAAGAATCTTTATTGCCATTCAATTCTTTTTCAATTTCTGGATTCAATGCAGCATTCAAAGTCTCAGAGTTTTCAGTTATCACATCTGGTCCTGAACACAGCACATTAAAATGACTTGTAAATAAAAAAGAACAAGGAATTCTAGAATGTGGTTCTACAAGAACTGGAAAGAGGAAAATAACATACCGTTCTCATCCATGGAATCACAATTCATATCTACTGCCTTTTCTGAGGTTTCCACTAGCAGAAAAAATGATTCTTCTGAACTATTACTATTGTTTTCATCGTCTTTTCCAAATCCTGAATCATTATCCAAATTAGTGCAAGACTCATAACCTACTTCCATTTTCACACTGCAATCAACCACTTCATTATCATTTATCTTTTCATCCTCTTGAAGTTTATTTTCACTTTCACTCTTTAGCAACTGATCTGTGTTCTGGCAAAGAACGACTGAACCCACTTCATGGTTAGTTCTATTTTTGTGGTCATGAAGTTCATTCTTCATTTCACTTCTATTCTCTGGAGGTAAATCCAAGTTTTGGAGGGAAACTACTGAGTTATCCATTTCATGGTCATCAGTCTTGTCCTCTTGAAATTCATGCTTCATTTCACTTTGATTCTCTAGAGAATGCTCCAAGTTCTGCCATGAAAGAACTTCTGAACCACCCCCTTCCTGGTCATTACTCTTGTTGTCCCCTTGAAGCTTCATTCCACTTTCATTCTCTAACGACTCATCTATATTTTGGCATGAAAGAAGTTGGGAATCACATCCTGCGTGCATTAATGTCAGAACTCAGAACCTAAAAACCAAAACACAATAAAATAGATACTTAAAATTATTTCCCTACTACACTTGATAAATGAATTCTAGTGTTGTCAGTTATTTATTTTTTCCACGATTTACCTGGAAACTAATCGTAATCTAGCGGAAAAACGCAAAAGAAAGTTACAATTCTTGGACAATAACACAAACACATACCAGGCACATCATTCTTCTGTTCAACTTCCTTAGTTTTCTCACACAATCCCTCAATCTTCACAGCTTCAACTCTCCTTTTCTCCAAGCTCAACTCTGCCATGCTTTTCTCCAACAATCTCACTGACTGCCTTGTAGCGTACACTGTCTGAACCGATTTCTCATCCTTCTGACCCTCAATTTTCCTCCTAGTTGAAACTGCTGGAGTCTTACTTCGGGAGGTTCGTATTGCTGGAGTCTCTGGCACATCACTTTTCTCTTGACCTACTAGTTTCTCATCCTCCCCAACTTCCATCAATTGGGCATCCATTTTTCGGGTTGCTGAAGCAGCTGGCGCCCTTCTCCTGGTGGTGGTCATTGCTGGAGTCTCCGGTAGGTTAACATTCTTGTTTTCTTGCTCAGGCTCTTCAGCAACCATTCTTCTTGTTGCATGGCGAGTACGAGTCTTGGGTTGTGAACTTTCAGGCTCAACATTAATAGGTTTTCTCCTAGTTGAAGTTCTGCATGCAGTTCGAGGCTCCGCATTTTTAGTTTTCTCCGGTGATTCCTGAGGATCGGATCTGGTGTTGAGTTCATCAAGTCCTTCCACCTGGAAGGAGGGGAATTGAATATATCAGTGTAAATCAATAATTCAAAACTACAAGGCACACCCAAGCGTTCTTTCATGTTCTTCTCAATCTTCTCAATGCTACAGATGGCAATCCAACAAATTTTGAGTAGAATTCTCACAAGAATAAAAGATTTTATGGAAAAACATCATTACACAAAGAATCAAATTTCTAGAAATCACAAATTTTGTTTTTACTTGTTTTACTTTCGTAATTTCTCAGCAACCAGCAGGCTAGATTTATTATATCAATGTATCCAATGACTTCTTCATTGATATATTATAATAATTCAAAAATAACCATTGATAGAATGATAATCAAGATCTAGTAACTCTCAGATTTCTGACATTTTCATGTGTTACCTTATGACTTCTCAGTAATCAACAGAAACATGAAATGAGTACTCAAGGATTAAAAGCAAACATTACCTTCTCAAGAGCTTTGAGAGCATCGGCCATGGCGACATTGGTCATGTTTGCTGGGATCTTGTTCTTCTTGCAGAGAGCTTGGAGCTCTTTCCTTGCAAGACTGTGAAAATCCATTTCCGATCGGAGAATGACAAATATGTAACGAGATGTTTTCTGGTAGTGAAAGACTGCTGCTTTATTTTTCTTGTCGATAGTGGGAGGGAGAAGTAGGGATACATATATGTATATATACGTATCTGGTGATAAAGTTGGAGGTGTTTAGAGACAAACGTTGGAGAAACCCTAGAACCTATGACCGTTGGCGCGTGGATTTGAAATTTGAATTTAGGATGGGGTATTCATTTTCATTGGAGAATTTATGCCCCATATTTTTCCGAGGGTTGGAAAATTTCAGATTTATTTGTTTTGATAAATATTATTTTGATAAATATTATTTTGAATAATATATATATATATATATATATATATATATGCGCGCGTTTGTGTGCCTGTGTTTATTTTTTCATTATTAAGGCTAATAGGGCAAATTTTATGAATTTACCATTTTTTGAAGTGATAATGGGCCCAATGGCCCTAGAAGAATTTCCCCAGACAAAAGAAGAAGTTTAGGCTCCCTTGAAATTCCATTTCTTAATGTTTGCCTTCGTTGTTGAATTTTGCCAATAAATTTGGTTTTTAGTTTTATAATTCATTATCTTTTTTTTTATTCTAATTATTTCTAAATTAATTTGAATAATAAATTTGATAATTTTATGATTAAAATTATAAAATTCATAATTTAGGTTATTGCAAATCGAATTCTATTATTTAAAATGTTATAATGCCACTTCAAATACTTGGGCTTGATTTGAAAGTCCTCCCTTGCCACATTTTTCCGATGTAAATTTATTATTATTATTTTTTTATTTAGCCACAATTTAAATTCTTACAATGACTCTAATACCACTAAATTTTTCACTGAATTAAAATTCATTAAAACATATAATTTTAATCGCTCACACAATAAATATTAAAAATAATTGGAAATTTTTATTTATATACCACAATGCATAACTAAAGACGCAAAAAATGAAAGAAAATGGGAAACCCACTTGCCATCTGCTAGATAAAATGCCACCGAGAAAGTTCATAAATGGTTGTTCTGAATCTGAATTCTTAAAGATGGCTAACAGAGATTGAAATGAGTAAGAAAACAGTGAAGAATAGAAGATGTAGTAATCTAGAACAGGTATTTGTTCAATAAAAAGTACTTGTTCAATCCAAAGAATTATCATCTCTTCCAACAGCTTTCAACAAAGAAAGATGAAATCCAGAATTTTGAGAACGCAGATCAGAGGATAAAATATGCTTTTCACTACATCACATCTGCTAAGCTTAAACATATATGGCAAAACAGTAAGCAAAAATATCAATGGAAAGAAGGATAAGCAAAACATTAAGCAGCCATGATAGGTTACCGGAATAAAAGCACTATAAAAAGCAAATCCCACAGGAACAATAACCTACAATTTAAATTCTTCATTTGTAACATGTAATCTTTTTTGGGAGTTTTGCATTTTGTGCATCATATAGCATATTTGTTACCCCTACACAGAGTACTTATTCTACAGAAGCACAATGGCCAAAGCAGGATGCCATAGCTCTCATCAGTCCACCTAATGATTGATTAAATGAAACTATAAATACAAAATGAAAGTCCACATCGATCCCCACTGTACCGGATTTCTCTATACTTCTCTTTTTTTTATAAAAAAAATAAATAAATAAAAAGAAAACCTAAAAACATGTAAACATGAACTCATATGGAAATAAAAATATACATAAATCTATCCGAATATCAAACTGCCTGCTTCTATCGGTAATAACCAGTGATTACCTTCTTTTCTGTCTAATGAAAGCTTTTCCTTCAGTACCTTGCACACCAATATCTGGCAACACTAAAATCATAACAATCATATGTTGAACATGTTCCCCGTATATAGATCACCCATGGTTACCTGCTTCATTTAATGTTCAATTAAAAGGTAAACGAGTCCTCACACAGGCAATGCCAACAAAGCATAAAGGTTTGGGTGCAGAATACTTTTTGTCAGGAGGAAATTAGCAGCAATTATTGCATCTGCAGTATTAGTTAACAATCCCATATAGTTTGGTACACGCTAACTATGATGGTTGTCTCTCTGCATCCCTTTTTGAGATAACCGCTTTACATGCTGCTTTCAATGGTGGTCTATTGATCTTCTCAAGTAACCTACTGAAGACTAATTTTACAGGTATACAAGCAACTGTGGTTGGCCTAGATGTCTCAGGTTTGATAAGCCCATCCATTTGACTAGTACTGGTATAATGTAAGGGCTTACTTCTGAAATTCTGTTGAACAGCAATTGAAGACAGGGTTCTTGTTTTTTGGTTAGATGATAAGCATGCTTTCTTAGCCAGCTTTCTTGGGAATTTCCTATCCATTGAAGGCCGAGAAATGTGGGGAAGGCTCTTCCGTACCAAGCTTGCCTTGTGACTGAAACTCCCTACACTAGACTTCCTAAATGGCGACCGTCCTTCTTGATCTATGAATGGAGGATCCTCAGCATCGTCAGCACCCAATACTAATGATAAATGAGGGCGTGGGACCCTAAAGTTGGTCCTTCGAGCAGTCCTCCAAGCTGGTGGAAGTGAAGTATTTCCATCATGTTCAACTGCTTCATTGCCATGATAATCACTTGTAGAAATAAGAGTTTCTGATGAACCATCTTCCAGGGCTTCAATTTGTATTGGATGACCTATAATTGCCTGCCCATTTAACTTGCTCATAAGAGAAACAATAGGAACACGTTCTTTTTGATAGCTCGCTTGGACCTTTACATCCACATCAACCAACATGGACCTTGCCCTTCCACCATATGGATGACGTCCAAAAACTATTGGATTGAAGTGTTCTGCCCTGTCCTCCCAATGTCCTATAAAAGCAGGACCATCTTCCCAAGCCATGCCCCTCCTATCAATAATATTATGACCAGTATTATTTCTACCTTTGGATGCATACCTGGATGCATATGAATAATGTCCATTATCCAGGCCAACCATCTGTGTCTGAATATATTTTCTGCCCAAATCACCATCATCAAAACCATATGACCTTTGACCCAAAGTACCCTTTATCCCTTGGTAGGTTCCATGAAAAGGACCATTTAAAAGTTTTCCCTCAGCTCCATCCACAGACTTTTTTGTAAGGTGCCGAATATTTCTTTTCCCTTTCAATTGCCATTTGGACACTGCCTCGTTAGCAAGAAATGGATCATCAGGATAAAGATGGGACATTTCACCAGAAAATGCTAATTCATCAGCGTCCTCACTGCTTGTACTTCCATGTTCTCCTGGTGCTTCAGGTTGTCTCAGGGCATTCCGTTCAGCTTCCGTAGGCATAGAAGTACCTGAACAGACAAGCACAGACGCTAATGAGACCTAAATAAATAAATTTTTGAAAAGAAAAAGATGCATAAAATTAAAATGAACAAGCTAAAACAAAATCCTGCATAACAAATCAAATTTAAAAATGAAAAAACAGCAGTAAAGACCACAAACATTTTCATGAATATAAACACAACAATCTCTGTAATTACTGCACCCCTGCGTCCACAGAATGTGAAAGGACCATATTTTACCCAAAGAAAAAAACGCAACAACTGAGAGGAGGGCCACTAGATCCATAAAATGTGCAAATTAGTAAAATTAAGGTCCTAGCAAACAACAGCAAAGCAATTACATTACTTGTGTTGCAACATCAATGGTACTAAAAAAATCATGTAGAAATCCACAACCACTAATGCTAGCTCATGCTTATCCCACGTCCCAGACCTTAAAAGGGATGGGAGAAAAGGAAGGAAAGGGAAAAGAGAGAGCCTGGAGAAGGAACCTAACCAAATACCAAGAAGAAAAATGAAAAGAAGATAATGAAACAAGTTTCCAGCTCAAAATTACAATAGAATGCCTACTTAAAATGTAAGTGCAGTTGTAGTTTCCATGTTGATCCCGTTCTTTTCCTTAATGTTTCATGTAGCTATTCCCCGCTAAATAACAAATGCGAAAAAATGCTCAAGTTCAAACATAAAAAAACATAAAAAAATTAAGTGACAGAATCTCCACTAATTTCATATTATTTCTAGAGTGAAGAACATTTTATGCATTATGAAAATACGTGCCTTCCCATTTGCATCAAAAGCAATACGCAAAGAGAAAAGTATAGGCACCTTAAATTAATGTAACTACTTAATTCATTACTGAAAAAAAAAAGGAGGGAAAAACGCAGGAGAAGAAGGGTGCTTGGCATAGTAACATTTTACATGGCTAGGAATATTGTTCACTACCAGCTCAAAAATTACATTCAGGAATCCAAAATTAGAAAAAATAACCAGCAAATATAGTGAAGTTCTGAAATAGAACAGACATTATCAGCCATGAAGCAAAACAATTGATATCTCAAACACATGCAGCACTAAAGATAAATAAAGCAATCAATTTGTCACTCAATGGAAAATGATGACAATGACACATATAGGAACAGTAAATACTTGACCTGGAAAAACAGTCATTTTTCCAGCCACATCTGGTTCAGTCTCAGAAGAATCAGACTCAGACTCAAAAGAGTCAGTTTCGGAAGAGTCAGATTCAACATTTTCCATAAAACCAGAAGAAGAGTTCTGTTCGTTCAAGGAACTATCATGAGGATGGCCACCATCATCTTCAAACTGGGAAGACAACATGTTAATCTGGTTTGGAGGAAGTTCTTTATCATCCAAAGAATCACTAGACTCAGCTGGTAAGTGAACATTTCTACTTCTCTTGGCCAGGGAAATAGCCCCTATCTCATCCACTCCTGAAATAAGTAGACACAACACCACAGTCAGATTGCAATAAATGAGTGACTTCCAATTTTGCCCTATTATGCAATATTTGAACAAGAGACTGGCTCCTGTCATGTCTCTTGACCAAAAATTTTCATAGTCAATCCTCATATGACCTCTTTTTGTATAAAGAATGTTTACCATTTGCATGATTTGTTCTTTCCATGTTAGGGGCACCAACAGGATGAGCTTGAAAGTGATTATCTGCCATAGGTATCACAGAACTATCTGAATCAACAGATGATGGAAGCTTTCGCTTTAAAGGAGCAGTTCTGAGCCCAAAATCCCGCAATCCTCTCATCCGTGGTGTTGCTTCAGAATGATCATCTTCTGAGATTAGCAGATTTCCATCCTTGGCTTTCAAGGGATTGCCAATAATCTCATCTTTGATACCCGTATTCAATTTGGCATTTCCAGGTTTTCCACTATTATTTGCCAAACTTTCTGAAGCAATACCAGACTCCTTCTTTGTAGGCCCAGATGATTTACTTCTTTGGTGATCAGCAGCTGCACTTTTTCCTTGTTTTTTCAACAGTTGTTTTTCAAGCTCAAGTGCATGAAGAATTGCATCTTCTCGACGTGCATATTTTTCTCTTTTTTTTATTGGCATGCCCTGGGCTGATTCAGCCCTTTCAATGCAATCATCAAACTCACCACATCGAAATGCCTTAACACGCTTAGATTTTTCTAAATTGTACCAGTCCCTGAAGAAGTACCAGAATTTTTTTTTTCATTACTAAAAGCATGCTTCAAATGAACCAGAATAAGGAAGTAATGTCCATAAAGATGAAAAATAAGTAACTTGAAATAAAAAGTAACATTTTGTTCCAACGTTTTTCAGGGAGAAACATGGGAGAAAATACTCGAACATCAATATATCCAATAGGTGTAGCATATCAAGAGAAGACTTATCTCTCCAACAGATTACTTTTCATTCTTCCCATTTTTTCATCTTACATATAAAAACCATAGGAAAGACCAAAAAAGTGAAGTGCAATCCTTATCACAGGGCATAAAACAGAAATATCACAAAATAAAATATCATGTTTAATACCTCAAGATACTATAAAACGTGAGAAAGAAGAAGAAAAATATAGGCTAAACCAAGAGCCATGAATATAATGTCTTCAAGTCAATATCGCTTGTATGCAGGTAAGAAAGAATTCCATTATCTCTCAATCAAATACACTTGATTAACAGCAAAGGAATTGCTCTTCAAGCCAACTTATTTTTTAGTCCAATTCTAAATCCAGATAAGTAAGCTACAAGTATAAAAAAAATCTCAATTATCTTGTATATTAGAAATGCATAATCCAGTAGGAAAGTGCTCTTGTATGTTATGTTTACCAAAAAAAATAAAAGGAGGAGGGTGTGGGGTGGCGGGGGGGGGAGGTGTGTTGGGGGGTGGGGTGAGGAAAGGGGAGGTAAGAGGGGCAACCAATTCTTACCCAATAAGACTATCGATTTCATGCATTGCACATCACATTTATCTTCTAAATTAATCTTGTATACACATGGTGGAAGACATGACCACAGTGCAAGTAGGTGATTAAGAAACAATACAGTGCAACTAGGTGATTAAGAAAACCATGTCCATTTCTGTAATCAGTGAGGTTATAAGCTTGCTGCAGTGTCTACTTATATTACACTCAATTTCTGCTTTGGGAAAAACCTCAGGTTCAAGGCTGAACACTAAGTCTAGCACCTCTATCGTGGTCAGATGGGCAATGTAACTGAGGTGTGTGCCTTATTGCCGAGACCTGCACCTTTTATAGGCACAAGGTGTGTCCCTCTACATTTTATGTGCCACCATTTATTTTTTCTATTAACTTGATGTAATTTAATTTATACTATTGATATAAGGTTGCGTATTAGTAAATGGAGTATTGTCATACAAGCAATGAAAGTAAAAGTAACAAAACAAGAACAGAGACAAGGACTGGATAACATCAGAGAAAAAGAGAAGAACAAACAATAGTTCTACCAAAAGCAAGAAAAGAATAGAGGATAACAAGATCACCCTCCCTCCAAATACCATTTCCATATTCCCAGCTAAAGAGTCTCCTCTCTCTCTCTCTCTCTCTCTCTCTCTCTCTCTCATTCTTCTATTTTCCCTCACCCTCTCCATCATCTTCTCGTCCCCCGGCGCCGCCCGCTCCCCGCCGCCCCCCCCCCCCCCCCAACTCCTCTCCTCCTCCTCTTTTCTCTCTTTCCCTCTACTCTTCCTCTCTCTTTCTCTTGTCATGTTTTTTCCCTTTCTTTCACCTGTTTCTTCCTTTCTTTCATTACTTTATCCAACTGAATTCTAAGAAGCCTAGAATATTGGTGTCCCTCACTACTAAGGAGATAAGAACTCATTTTTAATATTTTCTTCCTCTATCTTCGTTAGCCCTTTACCTTGGTATAAAATTTTGGTATAGAATATTAATTTTTGTCTTACAAATTTATGTTGTTAATTTTGAATTTTCTAACAAATTTCTCTGCTTTGCATCTCATCTCTCAAAGGTACAGCAAAATTGTCAAAGGACATAACACTCTGCTACATATACAGAGGCAAACCCAACAATAGACCTATCACTTGCCCAAAGGAAAAAAAGAAATGTCATGAACAATACTAGTAACAGCTTCGGCATCCATTTGTCCGTATACATATGTAATAGAATATGTCGTTGCAAATACAAATGCACCCTCTAAAGCCAGAATATCAAATACTTCTCAATCCAAAAGGTTTGGACAAGTAAAAGAAGTGAACCAGAGATTTGGTAAATGATAGATATCGTATTAAAATAAGATATAAAAAAAAAGGTCAACGGCAAGCATAGATAATAAGACGTACACACTAGCGTCTTCTCTTCCAAGGAGCTTGACCGGAGTCCCTGTTCGGGGAGAAGTGAGATTACACTCTGCCAGCTCGTCAGGGCCCAGTATCTTCCCCGGCCACCACGAGCCGTTCCTCCTCCTCACCCAAACGATCGGTCCTATACCACAATCAGCCGCACCGGATCCCGAACCCCCCATCGCCACTCTCTCTCTCTCTCTCTCTCTCTCTTAATATTGGCAAACAAGGGCACGCCCGCCCGCGAGCGCGCTCTCTATTTCAATTTCTTTAGAGTGAAATTCAGCCCCCAGCGAAGAAAAGAGAAAAGCGGAGGAACCGAAAACAAGCGTGAGCGGATGATCTGCACGGAGGGAAAATAACTTCCATTCAGATTTGGGGATTTTTCATTTTCATTTATATGTTTCTAGGGTTTTGTCTCTGTTTCAATTTGATGATTGTCCTCTCTCTCTCTCTCTCTCACACACACACACTCTCTAGAAGCTTCGGAGACTATGAGACAGTCGGCGTCGGCGGGTCCGCTAGGGGCCGTGGTGGTGGAGATGGCAGTAAAGGAGGTTTGAATCTTCGTTAATATGGTTGGGCGGTTGTTTGGTTACAGAGACGAACGGGGTTGGTTATAGTATTTGTTTGGGTATGGAAGGGAACGAACCAGTGGACGATGTGAAGAAGAGTGGTAGCTCACTGATTTACACGCGGATAACTCGCACGAGTCATTCAAGGTCCAATGCCTAACGCGTGCTCCTCATGCCTTTATGTTCATTGCCATTTGGGCCCCCATGGGTCTCCTTTTCACATCCACATCCACCAGAAGGTAAATTTTCAAAGCTGATATCACCGTCGAACGTGCCAGGGCCGGTTTGGATCGGAATGACTTTGAACTATTCGATTAATTTGGTTTAATGTGAATTTTTCATTAAAAAACTCATCATTAAATTTAATTAAATCAAAATTAAATTAAAATTAAAAAATTTAGTAATTTCAAATCAAAATTATTAATTCTAAATTGATTCAGCAGTCACAGGTTATTCTTCTGCAAGTTGCCTAATTTTTCTAGTCTTCATTTCTTTGTTTTTCTTTTGGTGTCCATTCAACCAAGTCAGTTATGTTTCTTTGTCAAACTCGATGAGAAAATCGTGCCAATGTACCCTTGACAACTTTTAATCAAAGTGTTAGTTGAATTTTAACGTCATTATTAAAATCTTACACATTGACTTAAAGCAGCAATGCAGGGAAGCAGACATGATTTTGGACTGAAAACCCCAAATTTCGATTTAAAGATTAATATTAATCAAGACCAAATGATTCTAATTTTAACTTCAATTCAATTCTGATTAAATTTAATGGTTAATTTAAAAAAATGAAAAAACCAATTTCAATCCAATTTAAAGATGATTTTTTTATTAATTTAAATTTAATCGATTTCATTTCTTAATTGAATCCATATGATTTCCAACCAAACTGTGATCATAACTATAGAGAAGATTCCCTGTACACCTACATATTTGACTTAATCATGCTAGTTTCAAGTTTTTCCATAACTGTGACCTCAAGTAGTGGTCCTTCCAAGTTCAGATTTTACTGCTAGTTGTCCTCTCCATTTTTATTTTGGGTTGATATTTTTCAGTGGAAATGTGGATTGAACATTATGGATGGTGACCATGCTAGACTTTTGCAGACAGAAGAAATAAGGGGATTGGGTGGGGGAGAGGCTAGTGTCAAAATATACATCATCTCGGAGCAAATTAGTTAGTGTCTTTACTCCTGGAGGAGATAGCAGAAAGAAATCATCCTTTAAAACCACCTATAGACACCGGTGAACAAACAGAAAACAATAGCCGAGACCTTAGAAGAACTTCTTGCTGAAGTTTACAACTTAAAGCCCTCAAGAGTGGCGGCAAAAAGCAAATTTATGGGATTCAGCTGATGCAGCAAATTGATATCTACTCGTCAACTGCAACGAAAGGGATTCCCCTGACAATGTAAAGTATGTTATTATTTTATGCCTGAACTAAATTAGGAGATAAAGAAAGTACATTATCAAGCAGAAAATGAAGTGAACAGAAACATCAGATAGCACTGCTGGGATGGATGGAAGCAGCTAAGCAGCCAAGACTTGGAGAAAACCAGAAATCACAAATTTGTTTTGTAGCTGTTGTGAAGACAACTGAACGTTAATATGATTTTAGGAAGTTCAGTAAACAAGCTTACCAGCCACCGTGCCTTGAAAAATAGTCATTATCTAAAGAAATGGCAAGAGCAACAGCTACAGCCCTCTCTGATAATGTCAAAGGACGGGCAACTTCCAAATCATGAGTCTAAAATAGAAAAAGCAAAACATCATAGAGAAGAACAAGTCACCAAAAGAATATAGAATATCACGGACAAAAGGTAGAAACCAAAGAAATTTCACTTTCTGATTGGAAATTTTACCGCTGCAGCGTGAGCACTCTTGGAACTGGGATCAGAACTACCAAATCGTATCACATACTGACCAGCATCAGTAAAGATCTGCACGTATTTGGGAACCCAAAAGAGAATTATAAAAATTGCCTTTCCATCTTGCAATTGATGCAATTACAATGTTCACCAGCCTTGTCCCCCTGTTTTAACACAACTCTTTGGTGATAACAATATCTGTTCTAATCCAGAAAGGCAGACCTCTAATTTCTCCTTCCCTAACCAAATATGACTCATTTATTTATTTAGTCACAATTCAGTTCTCCAGGGTCCTGCATGTTGAGGAACCACAAAAATCAATTTGACACAAGGTGGCTGAACTCTACATTGGTTACAGTATAGAAGGCAAGGTCCCACAAAGGAATAGCTAAGCAGTAGCATTATGAAAGATTAAGACCTTTGCTTGGCACAATAATAAATAAGGCAAAGTACAAAAAAGTATCATGTGATTTAACACATTTTCAAGTTTGGGCATGTGTTTTGTTTCTTGACAATCATGTGCCTTATATTTTGCCCCATCAATTAAAAAGGTATAAAACTCAAACGCTGTCAGCTCAAATTAGACGGTGTTAAGGGATTTCTCCTTTTTGCTAATGGAGCAAAATATAGGGCATGTGTTTATCAAGAAATAAAACACAGGCCCAAACTAAAATACACTAAACAACAACGTTTTTTTTTGTACTTTGCCCTAGTTAATATCCAATGATAAGTCCTATCATTACCATCTCAACTGGATATCAGTTCTGAAAATTGACTCCTTATATCTATGAATTGTACAACCCAATTAATCAAATTCCTTTTACCATCATTTTTTGTTGCTTCTGTCTTCAATTAATATCTCAGACAACTTTCACAAACAGAGCAAGCTTGAAGAATCAAAACAATGATAACAAACAAAACAGAATAACTTTTAATGTCCAGTGACGTCTAAAACCAAGTGAAATGCAGGCCAATAATTCTTAGAAGCAGGTATTTTACCACAAACATTTCTAAGTTATACAAGTCAGGAATGAACAAAAAATGCACAAGAATCAATTATTGATACTATGTCACAAAGAAAAGAGACAACCTCAAATCCAAAACCCCTCCAATCCCGATCTATTTGAGCCACAACTTCCCCATTAATATCCTTCAACGTAAATGTCCAATTCCAAAGTCCAGGATTTTCAACCACAGCAAATTGCTTATTTCTGCAAACAACACTGTTAGCTTAAATACCCCAAAATGAAAGCAAAACCAAGGCATCCTGAAATTACCCAAGGTACAAATCATATATTCTCCTCCAAAGATGCCATCGTCTATGAACCACACCAACTTCCTAAAATGAAGCATATATTGGACACTGTCAGGAACTGGACCGCAATTTACATGCTCAAAGATTCACAACATACTGCTATTAAAACCACAAGCATTTAAAACTTACATACTTTACCATTAATCTCTGCATAAATTGAGCTGGTTATCCACCAAAATGGCCTCCGAACCTAGATGAATTGAAACAGAGCCATATAATGAATCAGCAAACTATTCAAAACTTAAGCGCCAGCAAGTTGCTACATAGTTCAAAAAGGAATCAGCATGAAGTCCTCACCCTAAACAGCTCATTACCCATAGCATCAGTTATGTAAGCAACAAAAGGGCGCCTCAGACGAAGCAACTGCAAAAAGCACAAAAGGCATCTGATTATAAGTATTTATGTAATCAATAGCAACTTGAATGAGAAAGATGACAAATCCCCATGCAATAATGCTGGACCAAAAAAAAAAACGTATAACAATCAAATATTTGCTCATTATGCTTATTTCCTTCCAGTACGTAATATCGTGTTGGTACCTACATAGTAAATAATATGCCCAAACAAATTTCAAAATTCCACTGTGAATACATGTAATCATTTATAAGAGGCTTATCAACAAAATATCCTGGTTCAGTTTCATGTACTGGAAAAATCAACTCTGTTACGCCTTAATATCCAGTTGTCATTCCATCGAAAAGACATTCTTCACTGAGCCTACAATTATAACGGGTTCCTATATCTCTAACACAGCCCCTAGTGTGAAATGCCCACTTGATGTGAATGCACGGACAAGTACAAGTCAATCTCTATCATGTGTTGATTAATTAATAAGAACAAAGCATCCAGACCACTTGGACTAAGAACATCTAATGCCATAAAAAAATACCACCAACCCCAAAGGCTCTAGCTTCTGTGAGGCAGCTATTTTTATTCAATTATTTGATTCTCCAATATTCACCCTCAAACATGGACCCAAATTTTCACCTCCCTCAATGAGTTCAAACACATGGAAACCAGAAGGCCGGTTCATCAGGCCTGGGTGATTAGGGTGAACAAGGACCTCTTGCATTTTTATAGTAAAGACCCAGTCAGCTTGTTAAACTTATAGTAAGGTCCAAGAATGGGTTTTTATGTCTCGAATATGCATTACAGAGCTCAAATCAAATTACTGGTTAAGAAGGAACCTTAGTCTACAGAAAGCAATGGTTTTCAATGTTGCATTTCAAAATAATCAGGCATTAATTGGTAAAAGAAAAGCAAGTTGCATGTAGGATACCAAACATTCCATGGAATTATTGCTATAGGTTGGCAATTATAAGAAAAATATTGTATCACAACGAGGGAATAACAGATAACCTCACAATATCAAACAAGGGAAAGGACATAAATTTTGCAAATGATGCATACCTGCCTAGCAATTACATTACTCTGCTCACGAATAAAACCCACAGGCTGCAAAGGGAACATAGAGAATTCAAAGTGTACAATGATCAATCATCCTGTTGAAACCAATTTTCATTTGTGGAAGAATAGGGGTTAATACTCACAGACTGCGGGTAGCACACATCTACTACTGCATAACGGTTTTCCTGCAGTATGAAAAAAAAATCAATACGGGAAAGAAAAACCTATGAAAACACATCCTAAAAGAAAGGAATCTAGGTCAAGAATTCCACCATGAAAAACATGCAACAAATTCATTAACAATTAGGCTGCCCCACTTCAGAGTTGTTCAAGAATTGTAGCATTAAGTTTCATGGTGTTTTGCCTTAGGATCAATTAGCTCTTTACAACATAAGAAATCTTGTAACATTAGTCCAACTGAGACAATCAAAGAGAAAAATGTAAGCATGCTGAGAAAAACAACATACAAATACAGCTTCACAGTTCACAATCATCCAATTCCAACCACAACAACAACCATTTGAGCTCTTAACATTGCTTCTAATATTTATCGTGCTGACTTGTGAAAAATGAGTAAATGCAGAATGAAAGTTCCAGAAATACAAAAAACACAGACGGTACACACATGGTTTTTCCATGCAGATATTTAAAGACTCATTTTTATCTCCTAATTACAGGCATATTTTGGAAAAGTATGAAGGTAAAATTATTAAGTGCAGTTACAAGATCTAAACTTCAGAAATATGGTTCTTTCTTCTCTCAATGAGTGTTCAAAAATTGTAATAGTACCGCTTGTAGAAGCTATTTTTTCCCTTTTTATCCCTAATTATCTAATACAATTGAATATGGATTTCAATTTCCAAACCTTAAACTACTCTCATTCCAAAAATCTCTAAAAATCTTAAATTTAACTTTAAATAGCCCAAGATTTTTCTCCTTAACATTATAAATAATAGACAATGCACATTAGGATGAGATAGATACAAGATAACCAATCACGGTGCAAATTAAAGCCAGGACTTATTCCAATGCATAACTTCAACTACATGGTGTTGTCAATGCTACATTTTCAAACAAGAGTAGAGGTGACAACAAGATGTTAAATGCAACATCAGAAAAATAAAGCATCATTTGCATTCTTCATCAATACTTCAAAAGTTTGAGTATAGCAACCAATCATACAACAATTAGCTAATGACAGTTTCTTAATTTTTGAATTAGTGAAGGAGTCAAACACCCACACCTCAGACAGTTCAAGCCAAAAGTGGGGAAAAAAAAACCTAAACATTTCAAAGTTAAACACAATAAAATATATATGTTGACATTTCGCCAATGTAAAACAGAATAAAAAGGGTGACTCAATGCACAAAGCATCCCCACACTTGTGGGCTCACTTGTATGAGGAAAAAAGCTGGAGTATCGAAGGATCACCTGCTCAAAACCAAGTACTAGATTCGCCCACTCTATATCCCTAGTAATCAGCAAGTTTGACCTGGCAAGAAGAGGTGCAACCAAGGCCTGTAAAATTCAGGAAATGGAGAGGACGTCAGTTACATGAACTTATGAAACCAGCCAAAGTTTCGTTGTTAGGGCTCGTAACCCTAATTGCATTCAGGCATTCAGCAGATACTTTATATTTATTTCTTTGAGGTTGACATTGACAACTCCAACATTCTAAGAAAGAAATCCATTTTATTTTTCAGAGAGATTGGAAACAAGCAAGTTACAACTAGAACTTAAAATGGGGAAAAAAAGTAGAGATACTGGCCGTATGGCCTGATGCACATTATTCAGTTATTTCTTCAGGTGCCATCATCATCTACGTCACATTCAGAAACAATGGTTGAAGGCCAGAACCGCTTGCGACTTGTCTATGTTGTTTGAGTAATATGCAAGCATTACAAATAATTTGAGAGGAAATTTTTAGTAATTACAAAATGATTATTAAATTGAAGAAGTTCTTTAGACTTTTTTTTTATATGAAGCAGTCCAGCCATGATGTGTTATGGATAATCTTTGAGTTACAAACCTTATTTTCTCATGCCTTTCCCCTCTATTTGCATTACAGTAAAAGCCAAAAAATTATTATAAATTAAATGTTATATTTTGACAAAACAATCCAGCAGCAAAACAAAGAATTAAACTCACTTCCTCTGGAGAAGCTGGCTTCAGAAGACCAGAGACGTATTGGCTAGGAGGAGGTTGCTTCAGAACTCTTTTTCCATGGTCGTAAGATCTTTCTTCTGTCGAAGTTCCACCCGAAAACAGTCTTCCAATTGAATGTAAGAAGGATCGATACTGATTATATGCTACATTACCATAATTGTCATACTTAGCCATCTCATTACCATAATTGTCATACTTTGCCATCTTTCTTCTTCTTTTCTTTCTAGATTTTTCCATTTTCCTATCTGCAATCCAAAGCTGAACAAGGAAATCTCTAATCAAATGAGGATCATTCTCCACATCATGTGCAAATCCACGAGAGGCACTCATTCTGCCCTTTTTCAACCCAACGGAACTTCTCTCAAAAGAAGGAGAAAGCCCATATTTGGATAACACATTTCTTGCTAAAATCAGCCTTTGCTGAGGGTCAACATCTGCAGCCCACAAATCATTCTTTTCTGCCGGCAACCATCCTCTCTGAGGCTGCAAGCAATAGATACTTCGAGCCATTTCAATGCTAGGGATACCATATTGATGATGCTTACTAAACAACGACACCCCAAGATCAGAGACTGTGATTTTGTTACACTTGGCAAAGAAACGATAACGCTTTATCCAACTCATCTAAAACCAATCGTGGCAATGCCTACACAAATCAAAATTTAATAGCGTCTTAAATTTTTCTCATCGATATCACATTGAATTAAGCATTAACAACACATTTCCTATCTTCTTTTCCTCCGATTTCCCAGTAACCAAACAGAAAACAACATAAACAGATTAAAAAAAACTCTAAATTGCAATAAAATAAAATCAGAATCAATTTCGTTTTCTGAACTGAAAAGAGGAAGTATCCTTACTGCTTCTTTCTCTGAGCTCTGTGTACTGTGCTCTTCTTCCTCTCTCGGCTTCTCGGTCAATCTATTTTTATGGGTGTAATCTGGTGTGGGCGACACCATCATCCGCATTTAAAACGGCCAATAGCCCACGGGCCATGGGTATTTGTTTTTCTCCTCTAGGTAAAAAGCTGTGATGATTCTGCGACAAGTCGTTTTTTCTCCTGTCTTCAAGTCATGGAGAGGACTTCCATTGACCATCCGACGGCCTGTAGTTTAGAAAGCGAAACATGATACGTAACTCCAGCAGCATTGCCTGTGACGAAGGACCTCCTAACAACTAAAGTTTAGAAATAAATTATAATAATAATTATATATTATTATAATTTAAAAATATTTTTAAAATATTTTTATTTTTTTCCCATTTTGTTCTAGTACAACAGCATTCGTTGAACCGTATCATGGGCCCACTGGATTTGACCGGGCCACTGGTCAGCCCGCCAGCCTAACTTCCAAGGCCCAACAGTGAGAACACTGTACCCGGCTCTCCATTGGGTCAAAATATTAGATATTATATCACCCTTTCTTCTAATTTAGATTGATTCAGAAGCAGAAACTGACCTTTTTCATTCTATTTACTAAGGTATTTTCCTTTTCTACTTCAGTTGCATTTGTTTTCATTTCATTTTATATAAAGGAGATCCGTGTTCTTGTGATTCAGTGTGTATAATATCAAGTTGTTGATCATTGTTGGTTTCGAGTTGTTGTGATTTCTTTTTCTTTTTTTTTTTTCCTTTTTTTTGGGGGCTAATGCTTGATGTGAGGATGCTAATGATCTGTTATGGAAGGTGAAAGTGGTTAAGGAAAACTACTTTGATAGGCTTCCATGGCAGCCAGAGCAGTGAATACCCATAAGTCTGCAAATAGGATACTTTTGGTAAAAAAAAATGAGCAATTTAGATTGATTTTATTGTTTATATGCAAGTTTTATTGCTTAAAGTTATATTTGTATTGCATTTCTAAGTTTCTTTGACAATTAGATTGGTTATTCTTGTCTTCCTTCTGGACAAACACTAAATTTGAGGTGTATTGAGGCCACCGGAGACCGTAGGCTGTTAAGAGGTTTATCCTTACCAATGAGGGCCATGTAAAATGCCATGTAAACAAGTAAACCCTGAATTTTAGTCAAATTTGAACACTGAATGCACAATAAAATTCAAACTTAGAAAGGAGTTTTCTATTTATTGTATTTTGCTTCAAACTTTGACCTTGCTGAATTTATTTCATGTCTGATTTTCCTGGATGTACAACAGCTGAATGGCAGTTGTTATTATATTAGCATAATCTCTTGCTTTCTTACTCGATCTGAAATTAACCTTAATTCTTATTGTATTCATGACATTTGCTGTATTATCTTCTCAAGCAACTAAGTCATTGTTACTAGGCATGACCTTAGATTAGATATTAAAATACGTTGATTCTTGAGAATTTTATTTCTTTATGTTGTGCAGCGTGTACAACTCAACTCAACTCAACTAAGTGTTTGTCCCAAAAATTTGGGGTCGGCTATATGGATTCGCTTACGATTTTGGGTTAAATCCTCAGAAATGTTTAATGCTTCTAAGTCATGTTGTACTACTCTCCTCCAAGTTAATTTAGGTCTACCCCTTTTTTTCTTTCTATCCTCTAACCTAATGTGCTCTACTTGTCTAACTGGAGCCTCCGTATGTCTACGCTTCACATGACCAAACCACCTCAATCTCCCTTCTCTCAACTTATCTTCAATTGGCACCACTCCTACCTTTTCTCTAATACTCTCATTACGGACTTTATCTAGTCTAGTATGGCCACTCATCCACCTTAACATTCTCATCTCTGCAACTCTTATCTTAGATGCATACGACTCTTTCAGTGCCCAACACTCACTACCATATAACATAGCAGGTCGTATGGTCACATTTGGTAAAATTTTCCTTTTAATTTATTGGGAATCTTACGATCACATAAAACTCCGTGGCACGTCTCCACTTCAACCATCAGGCTTTAATCCTATGACTAACATCCTCCTCACATCCCCATCTACTTGAAGGATGAGCCTAGATATTTAAAGTGATTACTTTGGGACAGACCACTCCATTCAAACTAACTCCTTCCCTATCACCGCTTTGGCCTTCACCGAACTTGCAATGCATGTATTCTGTCTTCGTTCTACTTAACTTAAAACCCTTTGACTCTAGAGTACTTCTCCAAAGTTCTAGCTTCCTATTGACTCCTTCTCGTGTCTCATCTATCGAACAATATCATCCGCAAAACATCATGCACCAAGGAATACTCTCTTGTATATGTTTCGTCAGTTCATCTAAAACTAATGTAAAAAGGTAAGGGCTTATGGCTAATCCTTGGTGTAATCCAATTGAGATTGGAAAATCACTTGTGTCCCCTCCCACTGTGCGCACAATAGTAGTTGCTCCTTCATACATATCTTTCAATACTTGTATGTACCTAATAGATACCCTATTTTGTTCTAACACATTCCATAAGACCTCTCTTGGAACACTATCATAGGCCTTCTCCAAATCAATAAAAACCATGTGTAGATCTTTCTTCACATCTCTATATTTCTCCATCAAGCTTCTAATGAGAAAGATCGCTTCCATAGTTGAACGACCGGGCATGAAACCAAATTGATTGAGAGAGATAGAAGTATCATGACGTAGTCGATGCTCCACAACTCTCTCCCACAACTCTCTCCCACAACTTCATAGTATGGCTCATGAGTTTAATTCCCCTATAGTTTGAGCAACTCTGTATGTCTCCCTTATTTTTAACAATAGGTACTAAAATACTCTTCCTCCATTCATCAGGCATTTTCTTTGAGTTTAGAATCTTATTAAATAATTTAGTTAACCATGCCACTCTCATATCTCCCAAATACTTCCACACTTCAATTGGTATTTCATCGGGTCCACAGGCTTTACCCACTTTCATTCTCTTAAGTGCTTCCTTTACTTCTAAAGATCGAATCCTTCTGGTATAATTTACATTATTTTCTATTGTTCTATAATCTATATTCACGCTATTACCATTTTGACTATTATTAAAGAGATCATTAAAATAATTTCTCCATCTTTCTTTAATGTCCTCATCTTTTACCAACACTTTTCCTTCTTTATCCTTAATGCACCTAACTTGATTGAGATATTGACATTTCCTTTCTCTACTCCTTGCTAATCTATAAATATCTTTCTCCCCTTCTTTAGTTCCAAGTTTCTCATATAACTTTTCAAAGGTCTGCGCTCTTACTTGACTAATTGCCTTTTTTGCTTCTTTTTTTGCTATCTTGTACTGTTCATATGCCTTATTATTATCACTCTTAGGTAATTTCTTTTACCATTCCCTTTTTCTCTTCTTCGCCTTTTGTACTTCCTCATTCCACCACCATCTCTCTTTTGAGGGTGGTCCATGTCCTTTAGACTCTCCAAGTACTTTTCTAGCTACTTCTCTAATCTTTGATGCCATCTGTATCCACATATCATTGGCCTCCATATCTAGCTTCCATACTTCGGACTCGAGAAGCTCATTTTTGAACTTCACTTGCTTTACTCCTTTGAACTCCCACCACTTTGTTCGAGCTACACTATTTCTTCTAACCTTACTTGAATTGTTCCTAAACTTGACATCCAAGACCACCAACCTATGTTGACTTGTTAAAGCCTCTCCTGGAATGACCTTGCAATCCTTGCATAGAGCTCTATTTGTCTTCCTGGTTAAGAGAAAGTCGATTTGGCTTCTATGTTGCCCACTTTTGAAAGTCACTAAATGTGACTCTCTTTTTATAAAGTAGGTATTTGCTAGTATTAGGTCGTATGCCATAGCAAAATCCAGGATGCTTTTTCCCTCCTCATTTCGACTGCCAAAACCAAAACCTCCATGAACATTCTCATAACCTTGCCTATCACTTCCTACATGTCCATTCAAATCTCCACCAATGAAAACATTCTCTTCATTCGGTATGCTTTGCATTAAATCATCCATATCTTCCCAAAACCTTTGTTTACTCTCACTGTCTAGTCCTATTTGTGGGGCATAAGCACTAACTATATTTATTGTTTCTCCTTCTAGTACTAGCTTTACTAGTATAATTCTATCTCCTACTCTTTTCACAGCTACTACTGCGTCTTTCAATGTTCTGTCTATGATTATACCCACTCCGTTCTTATTTCTCTCCTTTCCTGTAAACCACAGTTTGTACCCTGAATTACCCACTTCCTTACTTTTCTCTCCTACCCATTTAGTCTCTTGAATGCAAGCAATATTCACCCTTCTCCTTTCCAAGGTATCCACAAGCTCCATCAATTTTCCTGTAAGTGATCCAACATTCCAAGTACCAACCCTGATCCTCCTCCTATCCTGCTCCTTCCTAATTGGTCTCCTTCTATGATATCTTCTATTGTTTTTTATATCTATCTTGTGTTCTGTTCCACTATTTGTTCTATTATCTGTCCTATGGACTAACTTCTTTACCCACACCCGTCCATGATGTGGGAACCCTTGCTCACTTAACACCACACCCGGGCGCCGGCATGGCGCGTCGCTTTCGGTGAACGCCCTACACCCTTGCATATTTATCACTACACCCGGGCTCCGATGTAGCGCGTCGTTAGTAGAGGACGCCCCAACGTTTATATCATTTGAATCCATATCATAGGGTGTGCAGCGTGGAAAATATAAAAAAAGTAAAGTATACATAAAATATTAATATTTACGTGGTTCCCCTATCTACATAGAGTTATATCCATGGACATGCCATCTTCCACTATTTTCAATAAAATATCAATCATCAATTACAAGATCAAGATTATAATACCTGTTAACCTAATTACACCCAAAACTCTCACTATATAATTGCTCATAGTAAATACATTAGTTAGTCCTCTCAGTCGATTCTAGACGTAATCTAGCATATTTACTAATTTACATCACAAAGGTGTCTTCAACTAAGCCCTCTCACCAATGGATAAAAATTCTTTACTCTTGAATTCTTTATCCTTTCTCCAGCTGAAAGGCATTATGATTTTGGGTCATAAATCCAATACTTCATTTGATTGGTGCTTGATTTCTTACTATGGTGATTTCTTGTAGCGGCATTCATAGGTAAAGACAGGATCTGTTCTCAGTGTTAGTTCTTTGGAGCTGCATATTTTATTGCTACTAAAGCTTCACAGGTTTGACTAAGCTGTGGACCAAATATGGCTCCTGCTCTCAAAGGTAAATTATTCGTTTGTCGATTTTCCTTTCTGTGTTTGAAATAAATTTCATTTTCTACTAGTTTCTTTCCCTTATTTTATATGCAATTATTTGAATTGCTCATCAACTCTCCACTTTCTAGTTCTTGGTCACTAATTTTTTTTTTTCCAATTTATAGGCAAAGTTATTGTAATTATGGGTGTCAGTGGTGCTGGCAAAACGTAAGTTCTATCCACTTTGGATTCTTTTATTTACTATCCTCATGATTGCCTGTTTTCCCCCTGAAGTCAATTCTTCAGTGCAATTTCTTTTTTCCTGTTCACTGTGTATATGACACACTTAGTAGTTTTTTTATATTTTGATCTTGGTGCCTTTAACAGCACAATAGGTGAGATGCTGGCCGAAGTATTGAATTGTAGTTTTCTCGATGCCGATGATTTTCACTCACAATCAAGCAAAGGTATTGACATCTAGCTATTGTAATATTTAGTTTTTTCCCTATTGAATGTACCCCTTTTCACTTCATATATAGTGACTTCTCTGATCCCTCTCTACTGAAAGTTTTGGAATTGGCATTTTTCAACACTACAGAAAAAATGCATCAAGGCATTCCTCTATCAGATAAAGACCGGATTCCATGGCTTGAAAGTCTACGGGATGCCTTAAGAGAGAGGTTAGCTGGTGGAAAAACTGTTATACTTGGCTGTTCTTCTCTCCAGAAGCAATATCGAGAAATTCTTAGATCTGCTGACCCTAGTTATGAACTTGCAAGCTATGTCAGTGCAGCTAAGTTTGTATTGCTTGATGCCAAGGCTGAGGTGCTTGCCGAGCGGCTAAATAAAAGAGCTGCAGAAGGGAAGCATTTCATGCCAGCTACTCTTTTGCAATCGCAGCTAGACTTGTTGCAGATTGATGATTCCGAAGGAATATTTAAAGTTGATGCTACTTTAAGTCCTCGAGCAATCGTAAATGACATAAAAGCTTTGATTTTATGATAATTTGACAACATTTCATGTACGAACAGTCTTGAATTGCCTCTGCCCCCAACAAAACTCTGCAATCTGCATTAACTGATAAAATATCTTGGAACGGTCTCCCTCCCTTGTATATGAAGCAAAATTAACTAACATTTCCTTTTTCTTTTGTTTCGTTTTCAATTGTTTCTTTTAGATTTTAATTTTCTAATTTAATAAACGGGTTGGTGCTTCTTCATTTTGACATTTTACAAAACATCAAAAGACCAAGATGACAAAAAGAAAAAAATCAAGAAGACAGAAATTTACGTGGTTCGTCGCATTATAGAGTGACTACGTCCACGTAGAAAGGATCTGAAAGCTTCTATTAAATAATACATGATAGGACGACATCCACTCTTCCCCAAAAACCAAATTTGGAGTTCCAGGGTTCTTTGATGTTACTTTACATTGCTTTACATACAGTCCCATCTACACGGAGAGATTTGGATGGTAAATGCAGTTCTATTTTGAGACCTCTGCCTTGTCTTGAAACTGAATTGTTGAAATGAAGGACACTGGCAACTGGCACCGAACTTCTATTTCAGCATGCGACATGCAAGAACAAGGGTGTACTGAGGCCTAAGACTTCAATGAATCCAGCTTTTCTATCCTCATGATCATCTTCAGCGGATGCGAGTCAAATGGGAAAATGGCTCGGGATTTGCTTTTGTAGTATTCTGGAACCCCAAAAACATTCCAGAATCTAGGTGTTTCATCACCTGAGACTTGAGACTTCAATGAATCCAGCTTCTATCCTCATGATCATCTTCAGCGGATGCGAGTCAAATGGGAAAATGGCTCGGGATTTGCTTTTGTAGTAGGTTTAGCCACTTCTGGAACCCCAAAAACATTCCAGAATCTAAGTGTTTCATCACCTGCTGCCGTTGCCACTGAGCAACCATCTGGACTCTGAAGGAAGTTCATAAAACCAGTAAGCATTTGAATTGTAAAAAAGCCAAAAAAAAACAAGTTAAGAAAATCAAAGATTTTTTTGGGGTTCATTTGATTCCCATTGTTACCTGAGTCATGAAAAGGACTCTAGATGTGTGGCCATTGAGTTCTGCCATTTTCACCATTGATGGATATTTCCAAAGAGTGAGCTGATTCTGAGTAAATCCATGAGAGCTAAGCAGTTCCCTCTCGTTCTTGCTCCATAATAGAGAACAGACTTGAGAACCAGTGTCTACTGAGTTCAAGCAAGCACCAGTGTGCGTATTCCAAAACTTTATGCACCTATCACCACCACCTCCCCCGGAGGCCAGCAAATTTCCTTGGAATGGACACCAAGCGAGAGCTTTCACTGCAGAAATATGGTCCTCAAGCCTGTGAAGCCATTGTGCAGCTGAATTTGATGATGCCAAGGATCTATCCCATATGTGAACGAGGTTATCATTGCCTCCACTTGCTAATTGTTGGCCTGAAGCTGACCATTTAAGCCCACAAACCTCTTGTTGGTGTCCTCTATAGGTCTCCACAATGTGTGATCTAATTCTCACATCATTATTAATTATTTGGCCATCCATTCCTCCAGTAGTAAGGATATGATTGTTCCATGCCAGTGACCCGACCCGTGATCTGTGGCCACCTCTCAATGTTCTAAGCTGTAGACATCAATGGAAGCAGGTTGAGATGGAAAACCCAAAAAATATGGAAAAAAGAAGGCCAACAAATATAGAAAGTCAATATCAGGTAACAAACCTGCCGATTAGCAGCAGAATCCCATAACTGCACCTCAGAATTGTTCAAGCCAATGGCAATGTGGCGTCCATCAGGAGCCCAGTTGACACTGGTAACAGGACCAATTTCATCATCAATTGTCACAAGTTCCGAGGTAGAACCATCAGAAGCATCCCATAAATATACTGTGTTTCCAAGAGCTATAGCTAGAACATTGCTGCTGCCCCAATCCAGCAAGTTCAGGTAGAAATCATCAACAAGGTCAGGAGCATCCAATGTCCTCTCAGAAGTCTATACACGATAAATAAATCAAATAATCAATACAGAAACTAGATGTATGAGCATCACCAATCCAATTTTTATGCTTAAAAAAAGCAAAGAGAGATTGGATATGATACCTGTGGAATGTGTCTGCGGGGCTTAGTGGGTTTAGCCTGGAGGTGAGATAAGGAAGTGTGCTCTTGTGGGATTAATTCAACAGGAGCAGGAGGCTTGTTCTTGAAAGCTAGAATTCGAGTCCGGTTCATGTTCAAAGTTTCAGCCAGTTGCTTCCTATAGGCCTCTCTTGAAGGTGAGCTTACTGCAGGGTTCTCTTTTCCTTTCTTACCTTCAGTTAGCATGTAGTGGGCATAGTCCCAATCTATTGCTGACCGATTCGGGATAAATCTATCCAACTGTTATATCATATTCATATGCATATGGATTAAGACCCAAATATCGGATAGGGTTTGGAACACAGCAAACTTGAAATAATTCGACGATTAAGACCCAAGTCCCAAATTTCAACATCTATATATAAAAAGACATAAAAAGATTGAATATCTTACGTTTTCTTTAGAATTCCTTCTCTGAAGATGCTGATCTTGAAGTGGGAATCTAGATTGTACTTTCATGTCGGAAGAAGAGTTTACTGATCCTGCATCCATGATGTTAATAACAACAAAACAAATACAACTAATAAAGTTAAAGATACAAACCACGAAACTAAATCCTGTAAAAGAAAAGAGGATTAGATAGAAAGATTTAAAAAAAAAAAAAATCCAAACAAAAAATAAAGGTAAGTAAAGTTGAGAGAAATAGAGAACACAGGGCTTTGCACCCTTTGGTCTTTGTTGTTGATTAATAGATAGAGAGAAAGAGAGACTATGATTGTAAATTATCAAGTGAATTTGTGGGTCTATATAATGACTAGAATCGCAATTAGGGTTTCTGATGTGCTTGGTTTGTTGAACTATTGATCGCCGTCAAGAGGAATGTATCAGGATTACTGGAGAGCGGCAACGGCTACCTTTCTTTCTCAAATAACCGTTGTAAATTGGACTTGACCAAACTGACCCTCACTCCTCTTTCTTGCTGGGTCAGATCACAATCCGTTTCTATTTTGGGTCGGGCTGAATGGATCCCGTCAGAACCCAAATAAAATTTTGATAGTAATCCTGCAAATTTATCTATTTTTCCTTTTTTTTAAAACTGATAATTACTAGTCTCATTTTTTTTTAAATCATTGGAATATTTATTTTATTTTTTATTCTTTAATTCATAAAAACTCAATAACTCATTAAATCACATAAAAAAAATTCAATTCAACAATTTTTTTTTAATTGAAATATTTTAATTTTGACTGAAAATTTTTATTACTATCCATTTATTTGAAATTTTATAAAAAATTTATATAAATATAAATAAAATTTTCTTAAAAATTATGACCCGAATTCAAAATCTCTTTACTTTTCTTGAGCAGAAAGACAAATTAATATTTTTTTTTTTCCGACTATTAGGTTTCGCAGGATGAAACTAGTTTTGATGAACTCAGTAAAACCATACCCCAAAGCTACTGAGGTTAGAGAACACAAGTTCATGTACATCTCATTAAAATTCATATTTTCAATGTGAGACCCAAAATTTTTTTTGTTTTGCGATGTATCTAACACAATCTCGAGTCAAATCAAGGGTCGTCTATTTGCGTGCAGTAATAAGTGTACAAAAATACACAAATTGTAAATTAGCCACATAAAAAATGACAAATTTTGAGTAAGGAAAGAATTCCAAAATCAAATTCAATCCAACATTAAAATCCAAATGGGTGAGAAAGGCTTATGGAGCAAAGTGAACAACTGAATACAGGGTGGAGTACTTATTGCAAAAGTATATATACTCAACACACAATACAGATTGCAGTATTTCATGACCCACAGTCCATCTTGAAGCACAATAACAAAGGGCCTAACATTTTTTTTTTTTAAAGCTGCAAAATAATCCTCCAGGGTGTATATATACATAAATACAATTTGTAGAAGTGTACTCTGATCATTTAAAAGGAATAAATAAAGGTGAATACACCAATGCCAGCAAAGGAACTAGGATGCCACACAGTTAAACCCAGCTTTCCCATACTGCCTGCCGCTAATAAGAAGCTATGCGATTGAAAAGTGCATGTCTATGACATTTAGCAGTGCAATCCAAATGGGTTCAGAAATCACCGATCAAGTGAACTGTCGTCTCATATAAGTATCTTCGTGTACAAAAACAGGATCTTGAGTGGTCTGTGGTGTGATATGTTGTCCCATGGCTATGCCACTTGGATTAGAAACAGGAGGATTGCCCCAAGGACAATTAACACTCTTTGATGAGTTGAAAGTAAGGTAATAGAGAATTCCAAGGGTGACGCTTGCAAGGGCCAAGACAGCACCACCAGCAAAGACCCCTGGTTTGACAACATAGCAGTAGTAACTCCCAAAGTACAAGCTCTCTTCGCCATGTTGATCATTGAGCGCAGCACCAGTTAGCAAGAGAAGAAAAGCTATCACAAATGTGAACCTGCATATTATTACTCGTTATGAAATAGATTCATTACTAGAGAAGTAAACACATGCCCACATTTATATACATGAAGATGCTTTGGTGAGTTCAAAAACAAAAAATGAGGATGAGAATAGAAGTTATTTTACAGGAACATGCTTAACTCCAGGACTTTTCTTGGCTTCTCTACCTTTCTCTCATGTCAGAGTCTAGAAGTAACGGTGACAAAAGCTTCAATCAGTTTACACATAAAAAAGAAATTCTACTAAAAACTACACGTTTCTGATAAAGGAAAAAACACAATTCCCAAAGAATACAGTCCTAAGTTGAGTGGTGTGCCAATTGCCAACTGCAACAATCAAGAAAATAGAATCAAAAGTTCTTAACTTAAATATACTGCAGAGATAATTTATATAAAAGAATACAGAAACCCTATGTTGAAGGGTAATTTTCTCATGCTGAATAATTTAAACAATATGATGAGGATTTTGATGTTTCAACAGATTTAAGCAAACACAGATTAAAAAATAATAATAATAATAAATGTGGTTGGAGGATAAGGATGTATGTTAAAAACAAGACTTAGATGGTTCAAATGTTCTTTGGATATAGCTTTGAGTAATTCTACTTTTGGAATTACATCAAAAGCATCGAACTAGAAGATGAGCTGCCAATTGGATCTTAGTACAGTGGCAAAGACCAAAGGAAGGAGAAAACTGTAAATTGTAATCCCTAAAAGCTGCAATATATAGACTTGAAATAAATTAAGGCTTGATAAAAATTACCAGGAAACAACAAAGCAGACTAATGCTATCGTCAATTTGAATTTGAAGGGTTAGGGCTTCTTTGCAACAAATACACCCACTTGCAACATTAATAATTACTTGTGCCAACATAAGTGCCACAGCTGAAGTTAAACCAAGAGCCAGTGCAGGACTCCGAGGATAGGCGCATTGAGTGGCAGATGTGAACTGAACCTCAGAACCCTGAAGGATTATAAAGGGAATGAGAAAAGAAAACCAATTATAAATGAAGCTATTTTATGATTGCATCATTCAAAACAAAGGCCACTGTTGATAAGATATAGAGATCAGAAGCCACAAAAAAGAACCAGTTATGAAAAGGCAGACCCTTAGCCTTAGCCTTTTTCTGTAAATCTAATCCAACAATATCTGTTGTAATTATCAACAGAATAGTTAAAGAATAATATTACATTCTCCTTATTATTGGAAATTCTCCAATTATAGATTGATCACACTAATATCACATTCTCATCTCTTATTGGTGCTTGAAGGAGGCATTGCAAGTTGCAGATATTTCTAGCAGTCAATAGAGGAAAATTATATCTGCCCCCCATAAAAAAGGGGGGCAGTCACAATCTTCTCAACTTTGCAGTAGGTAAACCAAAGCCATTCCATTCGTAAAATAGCCAAAAATATGGAAATTTGGTAGTAGAACACAAATTCAATATATTGGCATAATAGTATGCTACTAATATTAATCATTTAATACAAAGCAAAGACAGAAAGATATGGTATAAAAATGAGGAATGCCTGACTTCACAACTAGGAATAGTGATCATGTCAATGCATCACAGTCTGATTGATAAATGATTTGTGAGGTACGCACACAAGGTAGTAGAGTTCAAACAGAATGAAACAGAATTTTATTACTCCATAAACCCAAAGGACTGCCTTAACAATGGAAATAAGAGTCTAGTATAATCACTCTTGTGTTAGGGAGGTTTCTCCATAATAAACATCACATATGCAGAAAGAGAAGTGCTGTTGGAACAAACCCATTGGTAATTCATGTAGCAAAGGAAAGACATGTAACTTAAAATCATCATTGTGGCTGTCAGAATGAAAAAAGGTTGAAGCGTAACTAATTAATGGTAGAATCAACTTAAGCAGATCAAACTTCAGCAATAAGTCCACCAAAAGCTGTGACATTCCTCTCATTTAGATGACAGTTCAGCAGTTAGAGATAATGAGGTATCAGACAAAGGTAAATGTAAGTATGTAAACCTAATAATTTAATAAAAAATCCTTAAACTTCCTAATTCTATAATGAATATAATTTCTAAATATTCTAGGTTGAATCAAATTCCAATACTGCATCACTTATAGAAAGCATCAAGTTGACATAAAATGTTTAGGCAGACCAAAGTAGCGATTTAACCCATTCATCCACCATATGAAGCGACATTCCTTGCCTTTGACTGTTTTGCACCAGAGGCATTGTAGTAAAGAGCCTAATATCTGGCGGTCAGCATTAATAATTTGTTGATGGAAGACAATTTACAACATCAGTCAGTAAACTATAAGGTGCATGCAATGAGTAAGGTAACTGACAAACTGAAAGAATGGTGCATAAAATGGAGAGAACCATATTCTCAGCATTAAGGATCACCATATTCTCTCCTTTCCTCCTCCTCCTCCTTCTTCTCCTTCTTCTAAGAAACAATAACTATACTCTATCCTCTAAGAAACACACAAGTTTTCTAGATTCATTTAACTAGCTGCTTTTGGAAACAGTGTTTTAAAATCTTGGGCTCTACTCAAAGCACCCTCTCTATTTTTCAGAACAGTTAAAGTTGCTTGCTAAAATCTTAATAATTGTTCCCTGTAAAAGAGGTGCAGGGACACTTTAGTCTTAGCAATATCTTCTATTTATTAACAAGAAATATTTTTGAGACATACAATCTTGATCATAATCAGATGTTGTAATTTCATTGACCAGTTTGCCAAAGGAAAAGAAAGAGGCAAAGAATTGAATGCTACAGTAACCCATGGGCACTTGATCAACGTCAGGAGAAGGAGACTAGCACATACTTGTACAAGTCCCCAAAACATGGTCAACAAAATCATTCAAAAGTCTACAAATATAAGAATTCAAGTTCAACATTTGTAAGCTGAGGCAAGAGAAGGCAAGTCAAAGTGCAGAAATCCAAACCAGATTAATGTGAACCTTCACAGAACAGCTAAAGTCACTGTGATTGTAAAATCATTTCATGACTCTTTTAAAACGAAGAAAGCAGCATCTTCACAAAATATCATCCAATATAAAACGTCTTTATTCACTTTCTGGCCTTGATGCCCCGACACAGAAACTGTACCTTTGATTGCTCAAAATAATTATGAATCGAAATAAAACCAAAGAGTTCACTAAATATGAGTCTCTAATCAAACACAAATTTAAATTCTTTATTTCTTTTGGAACGGTTGAATAATAACCCAAAATTGAGTGGGGAAAAACATTTTTTCCCACTGTTCTGTTCAGTCACTGAGAAAATGGAGAAACATATCTCAAAAGAGCAATTTTTATCATTGGGGCCTATTCTCAAATAACAATGGAATAAAATAAATACAGCAGATTATCTGAATCAACTTCTCATTTTTCAGTGAGTTGTCAGCATCCAAACAAATAAATAGTGCATGTAATAGCAAGACAAAGATGAAACAAGCACCAAAAAAGTATTATCAGAGAAACCCATTAGAAGGTTACAGAGGAAAACAAGATCTAATAACAAAAAGTTAAGAAAGATAAAAGTACCTTAATCCTGGTGGCCTCTGCAGCAAAACCTGTAGCAGCTGATAATAACCCCAAGAAACCCACAAAACTACACAACACCAAGGCCTTTCTTTCCATATCCGTCACACTCTCTCCAAGCACTATCTTTCTTTCTGAACACAGTCTCCCCCACTCTTTCTCTCTGGAATTGAGCTTCTCTTTCCTAAAGATGTGCCTCTTTGTCTGTAAGAGGAAACGTAAAGTTTGTGGTGTATAGTTATATATGTCCTTGTAAATCATGATGTCTAAAAAACGATGAGGGCAAAACCGGAATACTACATCGAAAAGCCAATTATATCTTTACACCAAACTGCCTCTTTGCTGATTCATCAGTTACTGTAAAAATTCAATTATTAATATTTATTATAAAATTGATACACAATTAATATATTTATTATTTTAATTATAAATATTTTAAGTATTATTATATAAATTTTATAATTAATTTTACTTTTAATTATATTTGTAAAAATATATATATTTAATATTTTTTATAAAAAAACGTAATATATCTTAATTTAAATATTTATATTAAATTTATATAAAATTAATTAAAATTAATATATAAATAATTTATTAATTTAATAATTAATAATAAAATAAATTTAAAAGATATCTTAAATTTAAATTTAAAAAAATAAAAATATATCGTTTATTTTAAGATCTTATAATTTATTATTTGACTCTTATAATTTTTATATTATTATGAGAGTCCAAAGAGCAATTAATTTAATAGATCAATAATTAAAATACAACTCCTAAGAACAAAAAAAAATTAGGATCAATATATATATATATATATTTAATCTAAATATCAGTAATAATAAAATATTTAATTAAAATAATTTTAAATTTATAATAATAAATTAAAAATAAGATTTTTTACATCCATTTAAATATAATATAGTACTTTTACATATATTAAAAATATTTTATAACTTCCTAATTTTAAGTACCTGCATTGTTTCACGTTTATATAGAATTTAGTTTTACTGTCCACATTTAATGCAGATGACATTCAATATAGTTTTTTTATTTTTTTCCTTTTTTTCTAATTTTTCTTCATTTTATGTCATCTAACTTTAAATTTAAATTTTTTTATATAATATATATAGTTATTAATAATTTTAATATATAAATAATTTTAATTTATATATTTTTTAAAATTTTAATATGTAGAAATTAAATAATATCTTATTTTTTATTTTTTATTAATTAAATCTTATTTCTTATTTTTCACTTATTTTTCTATCTCTTAAGTTTTTAATGAAGATTTTATAATAAAAATAATAAAAAATAATATAATAATATAATGGTAACATTTTTATTAATTAAATATTATTTCATATTTTTTATTAATTTTTCATCTCTCAAAACTTTTAATGAAGATTTCATAATAAAAATGATCAAAATATAGTAATATTGCTTAAAAATATAGAATCATTCGAAATTGATTTAATTAATCATATAATTATTTTTATCATTTTAAATATTAAAATTTTGTTATATGATTAAAAGAAGAGTGAAAAAAAATTAAATGAAAAACATCGAATGATAATATCATAGACAATGCCATGTGATAATACAATGAATAGAAATGATAAAAATTTTCAAACCTCACTCGACTTATCCCAAACTTAATTAATTTTCTTCGACTTTATCCTGACTCCTATTTGTGCGAGGCAGGGATAGAAAGACCTTCTCTACTCCGTAATTCACTCCGCATAATAATATATTATTATTTTTTATTAAAAATAATTTATTTTTATATATTTAAATATTATAATTTTAATAAAAATATATAAATATATTATTAAAATAATATGTAAAACTTATATTTCTAATAATATATTTTTTTTAATAAATAAATTTATATTATATATTAATAAATTAAAATAAAAAAAAATATCTGCGAAAAAACTCGTCTCGCCTTACACCCAGACCCAAACTCTTATAGAACTGGGACGAGAGGAATAATCCTCGCCTCCGACCTGCCCTATTACCATTCCTAGCCATGAAGGAAAAAGCCACGTATCAATCCTATGGAAATACATTTCTATTATATATATATATATATATATATATATATATATATATATATAAAAAATAAGAATCACAAGGTGAATATAGCACAATTTTCTTATAAAAGAAAAAAATTAAAATATTAAAAATTAAAATTTTTATTTAGAGATAATTTAAGTATAGTAGAATAATTTTCAAGTAATAATTGATCTTTTTTAATTTTTATATTATCCTTTTAAAATTTTATTACCTTTATGACCCTCCTCTATTAATGTTTAAACTTTTTTTAGTTAATTGTTTTAATGACTATTTAATTATTTATTATTGTCATAAATTTTTAATTTATTGTAATTTATTGAATTTTAATTTTGTTGCATTTATGATCCTTTTACTTTATTTTAGTGATACTTTTAGACAATTTTTGCAACCCTCATCATTAAACTTTTTTTTTTAATTTTTCTTAAACATGGAAAAGAAAAAAGGACTTCATTGCTTAACAATTTCAAGGACCAGTCAGTACACCCACTTTGTTACTTAAATGACACCACCATTGGTGACATTAAACAAGCAAAATTAGTAGGTTAAGTGTATGTTATAAAGAAGAAATAAAAACATCATGAATGGCAGCAAATTTGGTCATTGGGGGGCTTAGCTAATTAGGGTTTACTTCCCATGGTTCAAGTAATTTCAACAAACCTAATCATTATTCCAGCCAAAAAGCCTCATTAAAACTAAATAATGTCTTCCCCCTTTTTTCCTATTTGCCAAAAAAAAACATGAATTATATACATTGGATGCCAAACCAAAGATAAATTTAGGGCCTTTGAGTGTGCTTTTAATATTTTAATTATATCAAACAATCCAATCATTTTAAACTAAATTTATTTTAATATTTTGATTTGATTTTAGTTATTTACTGAGAATCGATTCAAAGATATCAAAATTGAATTAAAACCATATCAGATCAAAAATCAAGTTTATATACGTGATTTTCTATAATTTTTTAATTGTATTATATACTTTCAATATAAATATATATATTTACATATTATGAACTAAATACTTTCTAATATTTTATTAAACTTCTCTACTTAGTAATTTTAGTTATAAATACATTAAACCACTTTATAGTTCTTAATTATAGGTATATTGTTATATTACATATATGCTTAATTCATAATTATATATACACCTTATAATTAAAGATTACATAATTAATAAATAGTTAAAATGTATATTATATAATATATTTATACTATATATATATGTGTGTGTTAAAGATTATATAATTTAAAAATAGCTTAAAGATATGTGATATATTATGTCTTATTAATATATTTTAAAATTTAAATACTAATTTAAGTATTTTTTTTATAAAATAATTACATAAAATTATTTCAAAAATCTAGAACCAAATAGGAATTAAAAATCGAAAACTATACCAAATCAAAATTAACACAATAAAAAATTAAATCAAAATCAAAACTATAGTGAAATTTTAATTCGGTTTCAATTTCTAGGCAGACCGCAAACCGAAACGGGAATTGCACACCCCCAGGACTTGCAGTATTTAAAAGGAAATGGGCTTGCAGCTTAAACCATTTACATACTACTATACCTTTGAGGTGCAGGCAATTTGGAGAACAAATTAACTCAACTTTGCTGTTTTTTCTTTGCAGAACTAAAAAGAAATAGAGAACATTTCTTACAAGAGCAGTGGCTGCTTTCCCTCAAAATATATTTGGTAGATCAGGGACAGAATCCCATTTCATTTTCTTGATCGTATTGTTGAAGATAATCATCTTGGTCACTAAGCATTTTTTTTTACTGGGATTAAACAAACCTGTAGATTTACACTTGAATATTAATTTCGAGAACACGAAAATATCCCAGAATACTGGGGTAGGTAATAAAAACTTTAGAGATTAATACAATAACTGCCTCATTGAAGACCATAAACAAGCAATGCACCAACTGCACCAACACCAGCCAACAGCCCAATAATGACCCCAATTGGAGGCAAACCACCTCCTATTGCTTTTCCAGTATTCACATCATATCTTGCAAACCTCTTTTTTGGTGCTCTACATTGTGGGCATACATATGTATCCGGCTGCATAAAAATTTTAAGAAAAAATGTTTTTATAAGAAAATTATTTTTGGTAAGTAGATATCGTTTGAGCTAAAGAATGGTGATTATTGTTGATCTTGCCTGCTCATCAAAAGGTTTCTGGGCAGTGTAAATGTATCCACAGTCGAGGCATATGTGAGTAGCTCTAGCCTGCCAAATACTTTACAGAATTTATACATAGACAGTGATTTCATCCAAAACTAGAACATTCAAGTATGGAAGATTATTGTAATAGAGCAAAAGAAAACAGATAAATTAAAGATTGCTTGCTTGCCTTCTGAGCATCAGTTAGCTTCCTTCCAAAGCGGGGAGGAGCTGGACGCTTTGTTAGTTTTTTAATATCTACTTCTACACCTCTGCATGCATTGCAATAAAGACACATCAACTGCAAGGAATAGATGTTCTTCTGAAAAATAAGTTAGATAAAAGAAAATGATACAGGGGGCTTCAGGCTTATTTTTAGGCACCACGGCTTCACTTGATTCATGGTAATAGGATAAGAATATTGTATGTACAACTTGAGGGGACTAGTGTAACCAAGTCTTTTGGTATCTTTGATACGCATCTTCCAAGATCATGTGGAGTCAGTTATGGAGGTGATAAGAAATATCATGATAAGAAATAAGTGAGGGATTGCATGATCTATAAGTGTTCTAATATGTTTGATTGGGTTAAATCTCTTTATCAGCATCTTGACTCTCAACTTCTTGAACTCTTCGTCATGTTTTAATTTGTGGGCTACTTGGAATTGCAAAAAATACTCTAGTTCATGGCAATCAGGTGTAGACCATTATGCTATTCAACAGCAGGGCGAGTTGCTGTTAAAAGATTTCCAGTTGAATCAATGGAGTTTTGGGTCAAATGCAACTACAGTAAAGGTTTGGAAGGCCCCTACTGCGGGTCCTTTTAAGGTAAATACTGATGCAGCAGCTGTGGGTCAAGAGGGTTGTGTTGGTTTGGAAATTGTTATTTGGGATGGGGAAGGCTGTGTTGTCTTTGCTGCTTGCAAGATGTTAAGGCTGCAGTGCGATTTGGCTGTACCAGAAGCAATGGAAATCTTTTATAGTGTTCATTGTGCTATTCAGGCGGGATTCTCTGAACTGGAATTTAATGGCAGTTCGTAATTTGGATTTACAACAATAACAACAACTAAGCCTTCATCCTAAACTACTCAATAGCTTTTGACTTTGAGGGTGAATCTTGAAACAATAGGAAAAATTTTCTTTTGTATTAAAGAAAGGCAAGGAATTCAATTCGTTAAGCATATTCTATCCAACTTAGCTTAATTTTTCTACCTATTTTCCAAAATGAGTGAAGAAATGCCCTCATTTCTTTTCTTTTTCATGTTTTTCATCTCACCACCTCAACATTTCTTCTGCAATCTTCTATTATTAACAGATATGGAACCCAAAAAAAAAAAAAAATAGAGCACCTGTTAACTACAAAGTAGACAGATTCTGGTTTTGCTTGGATGGCAGTTTTAGTGAATCCCAGCTTATCAGCAGGCCAAAGTTCATCCCCAAAGAAACTGCTAGTGTACAGCACTTGATCCCCGGCTTTCAACCCTGCTTTAGCAGCATTCCCACCTCCATCTACAGCCTAAAAGTCTCAATAGCATCACAAGTTTCCATAAAAACCTTAATTTTCAGTGGGGAAAGACAGAACAAAAATACCAAGAATGAGGACTCACCGTGATGACCACACCACCACCATCCTTTTGACCCAGAGTGAGGCCTAGTGGCTTGTCAACCTCAACCTCAATAGTCTTTGAAGCCCCAGCTGTTCTTGCAGTGATCTGCAGCCCTTTTCTTGCATTGGTGAAACTGTTCTTCTTTTCAGCTATGAACATTTCCGAGGAACCCCTTTTGGCATCTTGAAGTGATAGACCTCGAAAAGCAGTTCTCTAGACATTATACAGACAAAGAAGAAGACGAATGTTTAATTGAAATTCAGTCAATGAAATTCCACAAAAATAAATAAATAAATAAACACACGAGTTTGACAAAGAATACGAACCTGGAATGGAGAGGATATTATTGGTTTTGTGGATGTGGTTGGAGGGGTTTTGATGGAGTGGCTCCTGGTGAAGGTGGCAGAGCAAGAAGAGGAGGACCCTGCAACCACAGCTGATGGCATTGTTGAAGCTACCAAAACAGATGAGATAGTTCAGTCTTGTTTAGAAGTTTAGTTAAAGCCATGAATACTAGTCCTTGGGTGTTGGTCTAGTTGAAGTTTGTGGATAGAATTGCTCAATTGCATGAGCGGATAATTTCTAGGGGCATTGGTAAGGAAAGCCACACGCCTTCATTTCCATGCCACAAATCATATTAAAAACAAGCCCATTTTTAGCTCAAAGGTTAGTGGCAAGTGGATAGTGTGAATAATGGAGTCAAAATAAATAAATAATATATATATATATATATATATATATATATATATATATATATATATATATATATATATATATATATATATTAAATTGTTAACTTTAATTTCAATCGAGAATGTGAATTTTGGCTTGATAGAATTTAATGGTTGGATTTTTAAAAATGGTTTAATATCAAATTAATTTGAATTAAATCAATTAGGTTAATTTAAAATTAATTTTAATGAAAATAATATGAATATATTTTAATGTAATTTTAATTTAAAATTAAATCAATTTATTTTAATTCGATTTTAATTTTGAATTCACCCTTATCTAGGTTTAAATTATACCATAAAATTAAAAATAAGACATTAATATAATGTTATGTTATTAAAAAGCATACTCAAGTGATTAACTTCAATTATCAATTGAATTATTTGTACATGAAATAATTCAATTCAATTAAACTTAAAAATCACTTATTTAAAAAAATAAAAATCAATTTAATTTTATGATGATTCAATTAATTTTTTTTTTTTTTTTTGCTACTTTCGTTATATCAAATCTTAATGGTAGCTGTTAGAATAAGGATTCTTTATATTATTGTAACTCATGTATATCATGTGATTCTATTAATTATTGTGCTCTGTTAATACTATTAAATTGACTAATTTATATACTCTGTTAATATTATTTTTTATTAATAAAATATTTTTTTCATTTTTATCAAATAAATAATATACAAAAAATATTTAAATTATATATTTATTTATAATTATATTATTATAAATAATTTTAACAATTTAATTTACAAATAACGTGATAGTCTAAATCTAATTTAAGAATGCCTCCTTTTTTTTTTAAATCGTATAAATATTAAGAAGAACATGTTCTCCATGGCTGGTGATGCCATATTTCCCAAATTACTAAGTTTCATTTAAATTTAATGTTAAAAGTCTAAAACAATAAATATTTTTTTTTTAAAAAATATTATTTTAAATATTAAATATTATTTAAAATAATTTTAATTTTAAAATTATTTTTAATGTTTATAACAAAAATATACTAAATTTAACTTTAAATTAATCTTAAATTTATTTAACCAATATTCATATCTCTATTTATATCTATATCTATATTTATATATCTATTTATAAGTATATCTATTATTATATATCTATATTAAGGCTGAAACAAAGAGAAAGATTTTAATATTCTATTTCTCATTTTATGCAAATTTTTGTGGTTTTTTCTAATTTTTTTCTATTTTAATTGGGTCAATTAATGTTTTTTTCTAAATTCAAAAATTAATATTAATATTTATTTATCATTAATTGTAATTTTGAAAATCTAAATCACATCATTAACAAAAATTTATTTATCTATATCTATATTTTATTTCTATTCTTTTAAAAATTATAAAATTTTTTAAAAAATCATTATGCAAAATATTCATTATATATATATATAATTTTTTTATTCTTTATTAATTTTAAGAAAAATGTTTAATATAAAATATTAAAATTTTTTGCTTAATATATATGTGTGACTTTTTCTACATGACTAACTCTATTATTTTACACAATTTAAAAATGATTACATTTTTTATATCAAAAAGCTATACTTGTTTTTTTTTTTTTCTTATTTCCTATATTATCAATAGTTATTATTTTTATTCACTTTATAGTATTTATATTTATAATTAAATTTAAATATTATTTTTTTAATTTCTCTTTTAATTTATCACTGTATAGAAAATGCATATAATATTGGAAATAAATCACAAATTTTTATTGTTGGAAAAATTTAAGAGTATAACAAAAAGAAGAACAATATCAAGAACATTCCTTAAAAAAAATAATATCAAGAACATTTATAATAAAAAATGGTTTAAGAAGAAAATATTATTTTTTATTGTTTAGCTCAACTTCCAATAATATTATTATTAATAAAAATAATACCGACAAGATTATAGAATTAATTATTGAGATTCAAAAAAAAATAATAACAATTAAACATTTAAAATAGGTAAAAATATAAATACAAAATTGTTTTATTTATATTAAATTTAAAAAATTATTAATTTTCTATTTTTAAATATTTATATTATAAAATAGATATTTGATTCATAAATACTATACAATTATCTCTATTAGAATTATATTAAAGTCTAAGCAAAACTAAAATTGTTTTTTTGGCATTGAATTTAAAATAAAATTATTATTTTAAATAATCATTATATGCTTGTGATTCTTTTATTGAAAATTATTGCGAATATTTTTTATTAAAATTTATTTGATATAATAGTAGAGCAATATAAGTTTGCGAATGTATATCAAAATTTCAGTGCAATGAATGAATTACAATGCAGTATATAGAAGAATAAGGTGCATAATTTTTGTTTACATATAATTAGGAGTATTAATAAAAAGGGAAAATTATAAAAAAAATGTCCTATGGTCTCACCCATTTTTTATTTCAGGGTCTGTGGTTTACTTTATAACAAAATAGTACCCTGAGTTTTACACTGTTAGCAAAAAAAGTCCTTCCATCCAGGCTTCATTTAAACTCAACTAAGCCTTTATCCCAAAAATTTGGGGTCGGCTATATGGATTCGCTTTTTCCACTCTGAACGATTTTGCGTTAAATCCTCAAAAATGTGTAGTACTTCTAAGTCATATTGTACTACTCTCCTCCAAGTCAATTTAGGTCTACCTCTTTTTTTCTTTCTATCCTCTTACTTAATGTGCTCTACTTGTCTAACTGGAGCCTTCGTATGTCTACACTTCACATGATCAAACCACCTTGATCTCCCTTCTCTCAACTTATCTTCAATTGGCACCACTCCTACCTTTTCTCTAATACTTTCATTACGGACTTTATCTAGTCTAGTATGGCCACTCATCCACCTTAACATTCTCATTTCTGCAACTCTTAACTTAGATGCATACGACTCTTTCAGTGCCCAACACTCACTACCATATAACATAGCCGGTCATATGGCTGTACGGTAAAATTTTCCTTTTAATTTATTGGGAATCTTATGATCACATAAAACTCCCGTGGCACGTCTCCACTTCAACCATCCGGCTTTAATCCTATGACTAACATCCTCCTCACATCCCCCATCTACTTGAAGGACTGAGCCTAGATATTTAAAGTGATTACTTTGAAACAGTACCACTCCATTCAAACTAACTCCTTCCCTATCACCAGTTTGGCCTTCACTGAACTTGCAATGCATGTATTCTGTCTTCGTTCTACCCAACTTAAAACCCTTTGACTCTAGAGTACTTCTCCAAAGTTCTAGCTTCTTATTGACTCCTTCTCGTGTCTCATCTATCAGAACAATATCATCCGCAAACATCATGCACCAAGGAATACTCTCTTGCATATGTTTCGTCAGTTCATCTAAAACTAATGTAAAAAGGTAAGGGCTTATGGCTGATCCTTGGTGTAATCCAATTGAGATCGGAAAATCTCTTGTGTCCCCTCTCACTGTGCGCACAATAGTAGTTGCTCCTTCATACATATCTTTCAATACTTGTATGTACCTAATAGATACCCTCTTTTGTTCTAACACATTCCATAAGACTTCTCTTGGAACACTATCATAAGCCTTCTCCAAATCAATAAAAACCATGTGTAGATCTTTCTTCACATCTCTATATTTCTCCATCAAGCTTCTAATGAGAAAGATCGCTTCCATAGTTGAACGACCGGGCATGAAACCAAATTGATTGAGAGAGATAGAAGTATTATGACGTAGTCGATGCTCCACAACTCTCTCCCACAACTTCATAGTATGGCTCATGAGTTTAATTCCCCTATAGTTTGAGCAACTCTGTATGTCTCCCTTATTTTTAAAAATAGGTACTAAAATACTCTTCCTCCATTCATCAGACATTTTCTTTGAGTTTAGAATCTTATTAAATAATTTAGTTAACCATGCCACTCCCATTTCCACATTTCAATTGGTATTTCATCGGGTCCACAGGCTTTACCCACTTTCATTCTCTTAAGTGCTTCCTTTACTTCTAAAGATCTAATCCTTCTAGTATAATTTACATTCTTTTCTATTGTTCTAAAATCTATATTTACGCTATTTCTATTTTGACTATTATTAAAGAGATCATTAAAATAATTTCTCCATCTTTCTTTAATGTCCTCATCTTTCACTAACACTTTTCCTTCTTTATCCTTAATGCACCTAACTTGATTGAGATCTTGACATTTCCTTTCTCTACTCCTTGCTAATCTATAAATATCTTTCTCCCCTTCTTTAGTTCCAAGTTTCTCATATAACTTTTCAAAGGCCTGTGCTCTTGCTTGACTAACTGCCTTTTTTGCCTCTTTCTTTGCTATCTTGTACTGTTCATATGCCTCATTATTATCACATTTAGGTAATTTCTTATACCATTCCCTTTTTCTCTTCACTGCCTTTTGTACTTCCTCATTCCACCACCATCTCTCTTTTGAGGGTGGTCCATGTCCTTTAGACTCTCCAAGTACTTTTCTAGCTACTTCTCTAATCTTTGATGCCATCTGTATCCACATATCATTGGCCTCCATATCTAGCTTCCATACTTCGGACTCGAGAAGCTCATTTTTGAACTTCACTTGCTTTACTCCTTTGAACTCCCACCACTTTGTTCGAGCTACACCATTTCTTCTGACCTTACTTGAATTGTTCCTAAACTTGACATCCATGACCACCAACCTATGTTGATTTGTTAAAGCCTCTCCTGGAATGACCTTGCAATCCTTGCATAGAGCTCTATTTGTCTTCCTGGTTAAGAGGAAGTCGATTTGGCTTCTATGTTGCCCACTTTTGAAAGTCAATAAATGTGACTCTCTTTTTATAAAGTAGGTATTTGCTAGTATTAGGTCGTATGCCATAGCAAAATCCAGGATGCTTTTTTCCCTCCTCATTTCGACTGCCAAAACCAAAACCTTCATGAACATTCTCATAACCTTGCCTATCACTTCCTACATGTCCATTCAAATCTCCACCAATGAAAACATTCTCTTCATTCGGTATGCTTTGCATTAAATCATCCATATCTTCCCAAAACCTTTGTTTACTCTCACTGTCTAGTCCTATTTGTGGGGTATAAGCACTAACTATATTTATTGTTTCTCCTTCTAGTACTAGCTTTACTAGTATAATTCTATCTCCTACTCTTTTCACAGCTACTACTGCGTCTTTCAATGTTCTGTCTATAATTATACCTACTCCGTTCTTATTTCTCTCTTTTCCGATAAACCACAGTTTGTACCCTGAATTACCCACTTCCTTACTTTTCTCTCATACCCATTTAGTCTCCTGAATGCAAGCAATATTCACCCTTCTCCTTTCCAAGGTATCCATAAGCTCCATTAATTTTCCTGTAAGTGATCCAACATTCCAAGTACCAACCCTAATCCTCCTCCTATCCTGCTCCTTCCTAATTGGTCTCCTTCTATGATATCTTCTATTGTTTTCTATGTCTATCTTGTGTTCTGTTCCATTATTTGTTCTACTATCTGTCCTATGGACTAACTTCTTTACCCACACCCGTCTATGATGTGGGAACCCTTGCTCACTTAACACCACACCCGGGCGCCGGCATGGCGCGTCGCTTTCGGTGAACGCCCTACACCCTTGCATATTTATCACTACACCCGGGCTCCAATGTAGCACGTCATTAGTAGAGGACGCCCCAATGTTTATATCTTTTGAATCCATATCATAAGGTGTGACGAAATTTTTACGCTGGTTGTCACCTACCGCAACCCTCCTCCTTTATCCGGGCTTGGGACCGGCTAAGTGCAAACTACTTAGGCGGAGTTTCCATCCAGGCTTCGTTTATTTTACGAAAAATATTTTACTGAAAAATATTTTCTTTTTTTTTCTGGTGTTTGGGGATATTTAGAAAAATTCATCAACGGAAAATATTTTTCTGATCAAAGAAAAACTAAGTCATTTTTCAGAAAAATGACTTTCATTTTTCAGAAAAATGACTTTCATTTTTCAAAAGAGGGAGTTATTTTGTATTTTTTAAACTTTAAAAAATACACTTATTCATAAATAAAATAAATAAACATCATTAATTTAACATTATAACGAAAAATATTTTCATAGGAAATATTTTTCATATACAAGTCATTTTCCATAAAACAAATGAAGCCCTAATCTTTGTTAAATTTCTGTTGACATGGACCAAATGAGCTGACGTGGAAATAAGAAATGCTAAGTTGGTAAATATTAATAATTTGAGGAAAAAAAAAGAAAAGAAAAAACCCTAATTGACCAAATATAATAACCTAGCATGATTTTTCCCCTCTCCCAATTGAATCAAGCAGAAATTCTCACTAAAATCAAAATGAAGAATCTCAATTCATTGGAATAAATTGAGGGATTATACTTGAAATAGTTGATAAAACACCCTTCAATTGAAGTTTTTTGGGTATGGAAGAATAGGTTGCAGAATTTTGTTACAGAATTGTTGGCGAAATTACTGTGGAGACAGAGAAAATCAAAAGTGAAGCAAGCTCCATTGTCGTGAGGTACAAGGTAAAGAGAAATTATTATGCAAAAATACCTGCTGGAAGTCCATTTGCTACTGCAAATGCCCCTGGTGGAAGTCACCCGCCTGCTACTGCAAAAACACCTATTGATACTTAATTAGTTACTGCAAAAACCCCTATTGGAAGTAAACAGTTTGCTGCAAAACCCCCAGTTACAACTCCAGTAGTTGTTGATGAACAATAACTAAAAGCTGGTGGTGCATTTTGATGTATTTTGTGGTTATGTTTAGGAAGCTTTTTGTTGACATGATGCTATATAAAAACACCTGTTGATAGGCTATAATTATGCATGGATATTTTGTAAACATATTATCCTTCTTGAGAGTTTTTGACAATGTAAAAAAGTTTATGTTTTGAAAGAGTTGACAGACTTGTGTCCATTTCTTTCATCTATGCATTACCATATTACTATGCATACCAAATACAAAGCACCAATATTTTGTCGTAAACTATATTAAATTGGTTTGCTTGGATGTATTTATCAATGAGTAAATAGCAACATTGTGCTAAATGTTATGTAACACTGTTTATGATATTATAAGTAAACATTCACAAACACAATTTCACTTAAGCAAATTAAATACACAGCAACTTCATGTACATTTCAATCTAACCATTTCCTGCATTAGATTGTGCATTATCTTGCTACAAGTAATTATATGATGAGGAGCCACCAGAACCACTTCCATTATTCAGAGGCCCCGTTACTAGAGTAAGGGCAAGGGAACTTCAAAATCTAGTCATTGAGCATTGGAGGCACCAGGAGACAAATGCCAATCACATTGAAACATCATGTTTACTATTGGAGACCAAGTGGATAATTCTCACCCAAATAGGCAATATGCCACACGGTGCCACATCATCACCCAGGTACGCCACGTCATCACCCAGGTGGTGACATGTCATCACCCAAGTGTGCCACATCATCACCCACGAGGTGACATGTCATCCCACATTTGGCCATCCTGACATTTGGAGATTACTTGGCTGCCATCTTACCAGTACACATGGCTTTAGATGATTTGGCCAATTGAGCAAATCTGGACTGTTCTTCCCCTGACAACCATCCCAAATCTAGAATATTCTTTTCCATACTAGATGCCACATTTTAAGGAGGATATTTTTATTTCTTTTGTCTTGTAGTGCCATGTATGCAGCATTTTGTTAGTACCCCATCTATATATACTTGTCTTCTTTATTTTTTTGGATAACTTGAAGAGTCATTTTTTAGAGAAAACACTTCAGAGAATTCTGCCACCATTGTTGAATGAGTGAGCTTGTATTTTCTTTCTTGTTTCTTGTAAGAACTTGGATTCAAGCAATCTGATCACATTGCTTGTCTTATTTTGATGATCAAGGTGCTCTTAGACAAGTTCTAATTATATCTTGACACTTGATTAATACATTTTATTTTACATTTCTTCTTAGTGCCTTATCACATTGATTGATATTGTGTTGAGTGAATGCAAAGTCTGCCTTGTTGGATGGATGAACTTGGGTGCTGTTTGTGAGTGATTATCATCTTGGTATCAGAGCATAGGATGTCCAAACAAGGTATTTATCTCTGTTACTAGTGTTTATCTTCGGTTTGCTTCTTCTCCCATACTTGCCGACTGGTTCTGGTTGTTAAAATCCAATCAGTTCTATTATATTCTGCCCAGGGGTCATCTTGTGCCTGGTTTTGTTGCTGGACCTTATTTTGTTTCTTAGTGTGACTTTGTTATTCACGTTTTGTTCATATTATGCTTGACCAAAACCAACTCTTGGGGTTTAGTATGATTTTGTTTTTGTTTCTTTAATATACATTTTGTTGAGTTTGTCTTAGGGTCTTGAGTTAATCAAGTTATAGCTATCTTTCTAGCTATCTTCTTTTATTTCTTTAAGTTTGATATCAAGCATGAGGGGTTATTTGGAAATAAGTTATTGATTGGGATGAGTTTGTGCTATAGATGTACATTGTTTTCTTGATTAGTGATATCAGACCTGCTGGCATACTAGACCTGATTGGTAACTTGTTTGGGTCATTGAAGTTAGACTTACCCATTTCACCTAAAACTGTACCAACACTATTTGGGTGTGTTTAGGACATTGTATGTCAATTTTGGGGGTTGTTTGATATTGTTTGCCTACTGAACCAAAATTTTACGGAAGACCTAATCAAATCTAGTTCTCATAAGAAAGCAACTCAGAAAATTCTAAAAATTTACAGGCAGATCATACTCCATTTTAGTAGTTTTTATGTCAATTTTGGGGATTGTTTGATATTGTTTGCTTATTGAACTAAAATTTTAAAGCAGACCTGATTAAATTTAGTTCACATAACAAACCAACTCAGAAAATTCTAAAAATTTACAAGATGATTATAATCCATTTTAGTAGTTTCTGTGTCCATTTTTGGGGTTGTGTGATAGTTTTTGCCTACCGAATCAAAATTTTGTGACAGACATGACCAAATTTAGTTCACATAGTAAACCCGCCCAGAAACTCCTGAAATTTTACCAATAGTTAATCAGTATTAGGTTTCATATGTCTACCAAATTTCAGATCAAAATACATTCGTTTGCATGGTGAACCAAAATTGGTGCATATCTTTGGTGAATTGTGTGAACTGCTGGTATATGTGCTAAGTTGGTTGTGAAATTCTATATTTGAGCTTGATATCACTTCCTTAGGTTGTCTCTTTTCCTGTTTACAAAATCTTTCCATTTGGTGTCTATCTTTTATCTTTGACTCCAGTGTCACATTATCTGTTCTTGTGTCATGTCTTGCTCCTTGTCGTTCTTGATCATTTGATAAGTTTACAAGTGTTTTGATTGTTTTGTGTTTGAGTTCCCTAAAGAAATGAAGGAAGGAAAACTGAGTGGTAAAAGGCAGGAGTGTTAAGAGCAATTGAAGGGTAAAAGCCTAATTGTGTGCTAAACACTTGAGAGGGTGAACCATTTATCTACTAACCTTGTTTCTTTACAGCTTAAGTGGATCCAAATATTAGCCATAGTAGTGGAGCTGAGGGTGAGGAAAGGAACTTTGGAGATGAAAGATTATATAAGGAAGCCTTGGCACAACAATTTGAAAGGCTTTCCTTGTTGACAGCTAATCATGATGAAGAATTAAAGGGAATAAGGGCTGATTTGAGTAGGATGATGGAGTATTTAATGAGGGACAAAAGGGAGTTTGGGAATAAAAGGGAGGAAGAGGAAGTGAATATGGGAAATGAAGGAAGAGGTAGAGGAGCTGTAAGGGCAGATTTGGTGGGAGATATAACACCCCTCACCCGTCTACAGTGTAGTCGAGCAAGGTGTGCTGCATTCAGTGTCGGATCACCCTATTATATCTTGTCGTGTACATGTAGGGGGTAGGGCGTGAGGCGAAATATCATCCATTAGAATTATATAAAATGCACCAGGTAATGCCCAGGAAAGATGGTGGAGTCACAATGGTCTCACTTAAGTACCACCTCCTTAGACAGCATTTCCTAGACATGCACTTCATACAATCCTAATAGAATCAAACCACTGGTAAGTACCGTCTTCCCATAACACTACCACGGTACTAAGGATTTATGCCACAAAGGCATAGATAGACAGGAGTCGCCACCCGGGTAATAACCGGGACATATTCAGTGTTTCTTCCGAGGGTCATGGATGGCAACTTACTCCTTGCAGAGTTTCCACAACCGTCATTACCATAGCCCAATGTCTAGGTTCGGGATAGTGGGTACGTAAGGGGAAGGTGTTAGGCACCCCTTACGCCTGGTCTAACCTCGTTAATTCGAGTGCCAGTCCTCTACTAATGTTTCTAGAAGTCTTGTTTATTATTCCTTCATTAAACTCTATCCTAAAAAATGCAATTCTAATCCTACACACGCAAGTAATTCACAAAAAGAGTTGTTGTTTACACACAATTTTCATGCACAAGTAATTCCTATCTATGGGGTTGCTAATTATTTAAATGATATTTACCAGATGACTAAAATTAATTTATTATTGAGAATTTAATTTACAAACAAATTCAATTTCAAATAACCCTACGTTTCTATTTAACCTAATTAATTAATTTTCACCAAGTTACCCTAAGGATAATTGAACTAAGTTAATTATGTACATGTGTAATTTATTCTAATATCACATAAGGCCCAAACAATCACAACCTAATAAAGATTTCTAACATGCAAATTTATTTTACAATTATCAAGTATTAAATTAAATTTATTTACATGCCAATGTTAGTTTAATTTACAAACAAGATTAATTTTAATTTACAAAGTATTTATTTAAATTAATTACATGCAAAAGTCAGTTAAATTAAAAACATTGTTAATTTTAATTTACCAAATAAAAGTTCTATTATTACTACAATTTCATGCCAATGGTTATTCAAGAAATTTAGAGCTACTTACTGTTGGTAAATGCCATTAGGGCAAGCTACCCTTAAAAAAGGGTCTTCTCTTCTAGTATGGCAATGATATCCCTGGCTTACTCCCGTTTAGCTCCATATAAGCTCCATGCAAATGCCCTCTTTGGTACTTACCTTAGGGCTACTTACCAATTTTATTTGTAATAAAAAATAAAGAAACTAAAGAAAATAAAAGAAATAAAGAAAATATTAATAACAATTTACATTGGATTCTAACTCTAGTCTCCTAAAGGGTTAAGATTCCTAATTAGTTACAACTACCTAATGGTCTAAGTCTTCTAACATGATCCAAACACTTTATAACACTTCTTGAATTAAAAGAATACAGAAAATAGATCAAATATCAATTAAAACCTAAGAAAATACAAGAACATGCATAAATATACAATTTTTAAATTCTGGCAGATTAACAGTAGCAAGAAATTCGATTTTTTAAAAATAGTTAAACATGCCTAAAAATCATAAAAAAATTACAGAAGATAGCCTACATATCATACAATAACATAAAATTTATAAATCAAACAAAACCCTAGCCGAATGATCTACATAAATCGTAACTCTTCTAAGTGACAGAATCGTACTACTTTTTTGTAAAATTCATAACTCATTAACAACAAAAGATATGAATGCAAAACCAATTGGAAAAGATTCATAAGATTCTGAAGTTAATTTTAGACACTAGATTTGCACAAAAATATTAAGGAACAAGGGAGATATGGGCTCCAAAAGTCGGATATCCTGCAAATCAGATTTTACAGGAACCCTAACTTCAAACAGCCATAACTTACAAAATATTAAAGCTTTTTTAGTGATTCTTGAGTCTAAAATTAATGGAATTTCGTGTAGAATATGAATATAATTTTTACAAATTTTTTACAGATTTAGAAAATAAAGAAAAGTAATAAAAATATGAGAGACAGAAACTAAACATGTGCAGAGTTGTGTATCCCCTCAAATTAAACATGATTACATGATCTATATGAACATATAAAATAAATTGAAGACAAATAGCATAGAATTAAAATATTGTGTGGCATAGATCTTGAAAAGAAAACCATAAAAACTGACCTTCCAGAAATCTTATATGAAAATCTTCTTGAAGAAAAAAAATAATAAGGAAGAACTCAAAGAGTCTTAAATATCTCTAAATTTCTTATAACTCTGAATTTTCTCTATCTCTCTCCTCCCATCCTCCTTTTTTCCCTTCTCTAGTAGGGTATTTATAGGGTTTTGGGAGAGAGGTGTGATAGGGTTTGGAGTCTTAGGATGATAAAGTTTAGATGACTTAAACAACTACAATTACAGAATTCGAATAAGACTGGGATATGGGTGAGGTGTTTCAACCAATAGGAAGACAGAAAAAAAATGGAAGGCACCAATAGGGAATGAGGAAGAGGTGTGGTAGGATTTGGAGTCTTAGGGTGATAAAGTTTAGATGACTTAAACAACTGCGATTGCAGAATTCGAATAAGACTGGGATATGGGTGAGGTGTTTCAACCAATAGGAAGACAGGAAAAAATGGAAGGCACCAATAGGGAGTGGAAGAGAGTGGGGTTAAGGAGGAGAGAGATATTTTGTTATTTTAATTTTTAGAAAATAATTAAATGGGTCCCATTTAAAATTCCTAACTAGGCTTTCTTAGGCCCATAGAGCCCAATTAAACTTAATTAGATCCATTTAAGAACTACCCATATTAAATTTAAACAAAATAAAATTTTATTTAAATTTAATTAAATTAATTTCCCCAAAATTTTATTATTATTTTTATTTTTTTCAAGATCATGCCACGGAATTAATAATTCAGCTCCATGCCTCCAATTACATCTTACAGTCATATAATTTTTCATCATCGGGTTCCCTACGGCCTCAATGCACATGCTCATCACAAAATAAGGGTCTACAGTTTGCCCCACACTTTGGCAAAAGTTGAAATCAATGCGAAAGCATTGCTCAAGTTTCACAAAGTGAAACTCAAATTTCTAATAACTATGAAACATTGGCTATGAGGATCAAGTATATCTTGCTCTGGCCGACATACTCTATGTTATGAGACTAGCTACGGTCTCATAATAGTAATAATTGTGTCATGTGAAAACGAGTGTATCTTGCTCTGTCGATACACTCTGCGTCATGAGACTAGCTACGGTCTCATAATGCTGATAATCGTGTCATGTGAAAATTGAGTGCATCTTGCTCTGCCGATACACTCGTGTTATGAGACTAGCTACGGTCTCATAATGATGATAACTTTGTAATGTGAAAATCGAATGCATCTTACTCGCCGATACACTCGCATCATGAGACTAGCTACGGTCTCATGATAATGGAAACTCGTGTTTTGAAATGTTGTGGATTCGTATTTAGGACCGATCCTAAACTACCTACGATCTCCTCGCTATCCCGAGGAAGAATCAGACCCACTCGTAGTTCGACACTTGAAACTGTGGTGATGCATGTTATTCTACGCCTTACACACCTACAGGTGACATGTTGATGCGTGTTCTTCTACGCCTTACACAACTATGCCATGTGCCCTAAACAACGTCTAAGGACTTACAAAAAAAAAAACATCTGTCATGAAATATTGTGGGTTCGTATTTAGGACCATGATCCTAAACTACCTACGTATCCCCCTCGCTATCCTGAGGAAGAATCAGACCCCCTCGTAGTTCGACACTTGAAACTGTGGTGATGCATGTTATTCTACGCCTTACACACCTACAGGTGACATGTTGATGCATGTTCTTCTATGCCTTACACAACTATGTCGTGCACCCTAAACAACGTCTAAGGACTTACCAAAATATATCTATTTCATGATTTGAAAAAATTGAGATGACTGGGTCTCAAAATTCTTTTTGTGATTTTTGTGCTTCTTGTATGCTGCTTCCTATCATGGGCATGCTGATTTTGCTAGAGATTCTAAAAAAACTTAGTCCTCTGGGGACCTCTTTTTGCAAAAACTTTTTTATAACCTCAAAATTTTTTAGAAAGAGCTGTTCACCAAAAAAGACTTCCTCAAGGTCACAATACAATTTCTCTCTGATTTTTCTTTTTCTTCTCTCCCCCATGCTTCATTATTCTACAGCTATTTCAAAACTTTTTCTACTTTGACTCCTTTCTCTTCCATGAACTCAATTCTTTGTGCCCTAACTTTTGCCTGAAATGCTCTTTCGAGTTTTCATTTCAGTAGGCTTGCTCTAACTTTTGCCTAAGCGGCCCTTTCAGGTTTTCCACTTAGCGAGCTCTCTTTTTTTCTTTTCTTTTTCTTGTTCTTTTTCTCTTTTTTTGAAATTAGACAATCGCCAGGATATTCATATCAAGCACTTATTCTATCATGCTCACAAGACAATAAGTTAAATCAAAACAATGCAGTTCAATTACTTAATCTTTTGATATATCCCTCAAGACACAAAACATTCACAATCATAATTCAATAAAACCTATTTCTGGTTAATGCAATAAAAACTTCTTTATTTATTCAGGTACACCATTACTCCCTCTTACATTTAGTTTTGCTAAATTTCTATCCTTCCAAAGTTAGAAATAAGCTTTATAACCTGCCGAATGGCCTTTTCAGGTTTTCCATCCAGATCTTCTCTCATCTCTCCTTTTGCCTAGACTGCCTTTTGTAGGTTTTCAATCTAGCATTTTTTTCTTTTCTTTTCTTTTCTTTTCTTTTTTCTTTTTCTTTTTTTTTCTTTCGTTCTTTTTCTTTGACCCTTACTTTTGCCTAGACCGCCAGTGTTTTCACTTAGCGGCCTGTCTCACACAAAGTACCATTAAAGCTTGTCTAAATTGAAAGCTTCTAGAAATTCATTCCCATCCAGGTCTGATATTCTTACAGTAGCAAGATCTTTTTGACTATGTGTGGACCCTCCCAATTTGGCTTAAACTTTCCTCTTGGATCAAAAGGGATGGGCCGAGTTTGTTTCACAACCATATCTCCCTCTTTGATATTTCTTGGCTTCACCTTCTTATTAAAGGCTCTAGTTATCTTCCTTTGATAAGCCTGCATATGATACAAGGCTCGCATCCTCTTTTCATCAATCAAAGCTAGTTCTTCATATCTCTTATAGGCCCACTCATTTTCTAGGATCTTAGCTTCTAGCATCACTCTTAAGGGTTTGACCTCTTGCTTAATGGATAGCACTACTTTAATCCCATACACTAAAGAGAATGGGGTTGCCCTCGTGGATGTCCTTGTAATACTACGATAATCTTAAAGAACATAAGGGAGTTTTTCAGGCCAATCCTTATATGTTTCGAACATTTTTTTCCAACTAGAACATTTCCATTCATATGGGGACCACACATTTCCTGCAAGTATTTCTTTCATTATTTGCTCAGCCTGTTTTTCTATCACACATAAGAGTTTGTAGAATTGCCCCCCAGCTAAAGTAAGTTGAGTGGCTAATCCATGAATTGTTGCTCAATCTCTTTTGTAGGCTTATTGCGAGTATTCTCTCACTTCCAGAGACCTCCTTATGTCTTCATATCATTTTCCTTCTCCCTCTAGGTCCACATGTGCTACTACTAATCCTTCATAGCATAAAATTTTACTCCTCATTAGGATAACTGGCCAAGTCAACTTTTGATCACTCTTTTCCTATAGGGACACCAGCGTGGCTTAGGAATTGGCCATCTGATTTTAAGCTCGAGGCATGTGCTTCTTGGTACTTTGTTAACAAGGCTATAAATTTATCTCTTTCTTCTTGGGTTAAATCTTTAGCTAACTTAATGTCTTTAGGATTATTTGGTGTACCCAAATTAATAGAGATCGATTTTGATGCATTAACAAAAATAGACTCTAAATGATTATGAATGCCATGCATATGCCCATTAGAATAAACATCAAACAAGTAAGCAGAAGGACTGGGAATGTTATTGATCTTGGCCTCGAAATCTTTATCAAGTACATCAGAATTGGAAACATCAATATCACTACTGTGACCATTACAAAAGATAGACTCAAACATAGGGGTGTAGCTTTAGGTGTTTGGCTTTTCATGCAGTCCTCAGATCCATGGTGCTGATTTTCTGCTTTAGCTATTTCACATGTGGTAACCCCTAATCATATGTCAAGGTAATTGCCCCCTCTTTCAAGAACTTAGGAGGCTTTAGCTCTTCTTCCTCTTCTGTTAGCTCATAGCCTAAACCATGACTCGTGATCTGCCCCATCATCTCAAGAAAAGTCACCAGACCATCTATACTTTCTTCTAAGCCTGTGCTAAGAAAAAACTCAACCTTTTCTTCATAGTAGCCACTTTTAGATCCATCTAGTTTTTATAGATCCCAACAACTTGAAAATCAGACACTAGTAGAATTGAACCATCTAGTTGTAATGCAACTATCTCCTCATCAGAATCAGTCCAGACATCCAAAGGACCCTCATCATAGCTAGAATTATCACAAATGTCAACAACCATTATAGACTGAGGTTCATTGGGCTTTTGGATTGGTTGGATAGGTTCACTGGGCTTTTGGATGGGTTGGATAAGTTCATTGGGCTTTTGGATGTGTTGGATAAAGTCAATAATTCTGTTAGGGTTATTTGGGGTGATGGAGATCATGTAGAGACTTGGCGTAGGTAGAAATTTTGGCTAGGCATGGGGCTTTTGGGTTGATTTTCTGGGTCAATCATCCTTTTGGCATGAATTAGGTCTTAGATATCATGCTTAAGTTGAAAGCATTAGTCGGTGTCATGACTGTGGGCTTCGTAGAACCAACAACATTGGTTGATATCATAGCTAGGTGGGAGTGAATTTAGTAGTGGTCTGGGTACTAAGAGCTATAGGAGGTCTTGAGCTTTGAGACGCTCCAAAACTTCGGATAAGGGTTGTCTGAATTGAAAAAATCTCCTTAGGGTGTGAGACATAATTTGAACCTCAATAACTTTAATGCCACTTAATTGGCCTACCTTGCGGCCTCTTTCTAAAGTTGACCACAATTGTCTCTTCTAGCTCAAACATCTTGGCATTCAATATTTCATTAAGCACGGCCATAGTTTCTTCCATCTTAAGTAGTGCAGGTGAAATCCTTACTAGTCTCTTCCCTTCCATAACCTAAGTGACCTGATTGGAAGTCTCTTTGTTGTGTTTTGAGGCTATGTTTGCTCAAAAAAATAGGATTTAAGGGTTAACCTAAGCATGCTATGTACATGAATGCAATGCATTAATGGACCTTTTTTTTTTTTTTTTTTTTTTTTTTTTTTGGTTTTATTTTTTAAAACCAAAACCAAACCATACCAATAGAACCGAAATTGAACCAAAACCAGACCATATAAACTGAACTAAAATTGGACCAAAGACTGAATCAAAACCGAAAACAAAATCCTCTAGAACTAAATCTTCGCCCCCATATACCTTCAACTCTCATGTGCAAGGTAAGAAAAAATTCTATCCGAGGCTATGGTACACTGGACACACCAACAAGGGGTGGTCCAGGACGACCTTTCCTCTATAAACAAATGATTTGTATCCTTAAAGTTTAACCATAAGTAAGCATCCTCTTGCTTAACATGGGTTTTAAAATGGACTTGGACCTATACACACATTGGGTTTATGCATAGGCCTAGGTTCATATCAACTACCACTAGAACTTATGGTTTGAACAGTAAGGATACGAATCCAGCACAACAAAAATCTACGGGGTACCTAGGGTTGAAATCTATGGCTCATGGGCTTTATTGGGTAGGAAAAGGGTCACCCATGCGAGAGCTTGTCCATTAAGCACAACGGCCGGAGTTGTGGCTCTTTTATATACTCGAAGGTACGGGCATGGGGTGCTAGCATTCACCAATTCGTCATAGCTCGAGTAAAACCATGGTCTCCTTGGCTAGTACTAACGGGGCTAAAAGGGTAAGGGTGATCCGTGTGATAGTGTAGTGCAATGCAAAAAGTTTAACAGAGGAATAATATTAGACTAATAGAAACCTGTTGGAGTAACTATCCATTTAGTCCCCAGCGGAGTCGCCAAACTGTAGGGGGTAGGGCGTGAGGCGAAATATCATCTACTAGAATTATATAAAATGTACCAAGTAATGCTCAGGAAAGATGATAGAGTCATAATAGTCTTACTTAAGTACCACCTCCTTAGACATCATTTCCTAGACATGCACTTCATGCAATCCTAATAGAGTCGAACCACTAGTAAGTATCGTTTTCTCATAACAATACCACGGTACCAAGGATTTATGCCACGAAAGCATAGATAGACAGGAGTCACCACCCAGGTAATTACCGAGACATATTCAGTGTTTTTTTAAGGGTCATGGATGGCAACTTACTCCTTGCAAAGTTTTCACAATCGTCATTATCATAGCCCAATGTCTAGGTTCGGGATAGTGGGTACGTAAGGGGAAGATATTAGGCACTCCTTGTGCCTGGTCTAACTTCATTAATTCGAGTGTCAGTCCTCTACTAATGTTTCTAGAAGTCTTGTTTATTATTCCTTCATTAAACTCTATCCTAAAAAATGCAATTCTAATCCTACACACGCAAGTAATTCACAAAAAGGGTTGTTGTTTACACACAATTTTCATGCACAAGTAATTCCTATCTATGGGGTTGCTAATTATTTAAATGATATTTACCAGATGACTAAAATTAATTTATTATTGAGAATTTAATTTACAAACAAATTCAATTTCAAATAACCCTACGTTTCTATTTAACCTAATTAATTAATTTTCACCAAGTTACCCTAAGGATAATTGAACTAAGTTAATTATGTACATGTGTAATTTATTCTAATATCACATAAGGCCCAAACAATCACAACCTAATAAAGATTTCTAACATGCAAATTTATTTTACAATTATCAAGTATTAAATTAAATTTATTTACATGCCAATGTTAGTTTAATTTACAAACAAGATTAATTTTAATTTACAAAGTATTTATTTAAATTAATTACATGCAAAAGTCAGTTAAATTAAAAACATTGTTAATTTTAATTTACCAAATAAAAGTTCTATTATTACTACAATTTCATGCCAATGGTTATTCAAGAAATTTAGAGCTACTTACCTGTTGGTAAATGCAGTTGCCATTGGGGCAAGCTACCCTTAAAAAAGGGTCTTCTCTTCTAGTATGGCAATGATATCCCTGGCTTACTCCCGTTTAGCTCCATATAAGCTCCATGCAAATGCCCTCTTTGGTACTTACCTTAGGGCTACTTACCAATTTTATTTGTAATAAAAAATAAAGAAACTAAAGAAAATAAAAGAAATAAAGAAAATATTAATAACAATTTACATTGGATTCTAACTCTAGTCTCCTAAAGGGTTAAGATTCCTAATTAGTTACAACTACCTAATGGTCTAAGTCTTCTAACATGATCCAAACACTTTATAACACTTCTTGAATTAAAAGAATACAGAAAATAGATCAAATATCAATTAAAACCTAAGAAAATACAAGAACATGCATAAATATACAATTTTTAAATTCTGGCAGATTAACAGTAGCAAGAAATTCGATTTTTTAAAAATAGTTAAAAATGCCTAGAAATCAGAATAAAAGTACCGAAGAGAGCCTCCATATCATACAAAAACATAAAAATTATAAATCAAACAAAACCCTAGCCGAATGATCTACATAAATCGTAACTCTTCTAAGTGACAGAATCGTACTACTTTTTTGTAAAATTCATAACTCATTAACAACAAAAGATATGAATGCAAAACCAATTGGAAAAGATTCATAAGATTCTGAAGTTAATTTTAGACACTAGATTTGCACAAAAATATTAAGGAACAAGGGAGATATGGGCTCCAAAAGTCGGATATCCTGCAAATCAGATTTTACAGGAACCCTAACTTCAAACAGCCATAACTTACAAAATATTAAAGCTTTTTTAGTGATTCTTGAGTCTAAAATTAATGGAATTTCGTGTAGAATATGAATATAATTTTTACAAATTTTTACAGATTTAGAAAATAAAGAAAAGTAATAAAAATATGAGAGACAGAAACTAAACATGTGCAGAGTTGTGTATCCCCTCAAATTAAACATGATTACATGATCTATATGAACATATAAAATAAATTGAAGACAAATAGCATAGAATTAAAATATTGTGTGGCATAGATCTTGAAAAGAAAACCATAAAAACTGACCTTCCAGAAATCTTATATGAAAATCTTCTTGAAGAAAAAAAATAATAAGGAAGAACTCAAAGAGTCTTAAATATCTCTAAATTTCTTATAACTCTGAATTTTCTCTATCTCTCTCCTCCCATCCTCCTTTTTTCCCTTCTCTAGTAGGGTATTTATAGGGTTTTGGGAGAGAGGTGTGATAGGGTTTGGAGTCTTAGGATGATAAAGTTTAGATGACTTAAACTACTACAATTTATTAATTAGAATAAGACTGTGATTTGGGTGAGGTGTTTCAACCAATAGGAAGAGAAAAAATGGAAGGCACCAATAGGGAATGAGGAAGAGGTGTGGTAGGATTTGGAGTCTTAGGGTGATAAAGTTTAGATGACTTAAACAACTGCGATTGCAGAATTCGAATAAGACTGGGATATGGGTGAGGTGTTTCAACCAATAGGAAGACAGGAAAAAATGGAAGGCACCAATAGGGAGTGGAAGAGAGTGGGGTTAAGGAGGAGAGAGATATTTTGTTATTTTAATTTTTAGAAAATAATTAAATGGGTCCCATTTAAAATTCCTAACTAGGCTTTCTTAGGCCCATAGAGCCCAATTAAACTTAATTAGATCCATTTAAGAACTACCCATATTAAATTTAAACAAAATAAAATTTTATTTAAATTTAATTAAATTAATTTCCCCAAAATTTTATTATTATTTTTATTTTTTTCAAGATCATGCCACGGAATTAATAATTCAGCTCCATGCCTCCAATTACATCTTACAGTCATATAATTTTTCATCATCGGGTTTCCCACGGCCTCAATGCACATGCTCATCACAAAATAAGGGTCTACAGTACAATATTAATTTAATTATCTATTTAATTATATTATCTTAAGTATAGAATTTTTTTTTATCCCATTTCATTTTTATGGAGACCCAGACAGAGTCTCCTCCATTTTATTAATACATGGCGGGTTTCCTTATTTACCTGTTAAACAGTCTATATTTATTTCATGTGATCATAATACTCATAATCATTTCAAATAAATAAAATACTTCATTTCATTCATATAAAATCAAATACAATATTTACAATTCTATTTACAATCACAAAATGATTTACATCATTTAATTACATACAATACCCAAAATGAAAAATTTAACTATACATGAGCTCTACCAAAATAACAGTATGAGGTGACATTCTATACTGTAGCAGATCTGATCAAAGCCCTGTCTAAACTCTATTGCAGCTATTGGTGGTCTCCTGTACCTACGCAATGGAAAAATTAATGCACTAAGCCCATCGCTGGTTCAATCTGGTTTGCAAGTTATTCAATATTTCTTTCGGATCTCTGACCTAATTATTTAACCTGCTTAATAATTCTTTTTCGTGATTTTCTCTTTTCCACTGTGTTCGCAATAGTCCTAAGGACCGTAGCGTCACATTTTATGGTTCGAAATTTGAGTTTAGATTGACCTCGCAGTCATTTCCGAGAAGGTCACCCATCGCTGTGACTCCCGGCTCATTTAACTTTTTGTGTTTTTTTTTTCTTCTTTATATTTAACTATTTGGCAATTACTAATTATTTGGGTTCAGGGCTTAACTAGGTGTCTTAGACATGGTTCTAAGACACCTAACTGTCCAATAAAATTGGAGAAAAAAAAATTTCAGGACCAGGAATTAAATTAAAGAACTAATGAAAAAATAAATAAAAAAGAAAAAGAAAAAAAAAAGAGGAAAAAGTATGATTACATCACTTGGATGACATCATGGAAGATGTCAAAAACTAATTTTAATTTTCCTACAAATATTGACAAAGTCAACTAAGTCTAAAAGACTTAAAAATATACTAAAAGAAAAAAAAAACAATTTGGGTCTTCTTTTTTTTTTGTGTTGGTGTCCTCATCTCTTTCCCTCTCTCATCTCTTTCATTTCCCCCATGGGAGCTCACCTCAAGCTCTCATAAACCTTAAGTTTAGCCACAAATTTCCCTAACCCCCTTAAGTAAATCTTGCAAGTGGACCTTGATATGAAGCTTGGATGTCATTAAAACTAAGGAAGTGAGGAAAATTGAAGGATAGAAATTCTGCTCCATAAGGTAAGTAATTGAATTTGTAAATCTTAGTTTATATGTTGTGTTTGTAGCTCAATTAACTTAAAAATTGTGTAAAATCAAACAAAAACAATTATTGAGGGACCAAACATGAAATTCGTCCAGCTAGGGTTAGGGTTTGATGTGAATGAGTTTGATGCTTTTGAATGATTATTTGAGATGAATTAGGTGTATAAAACATGATTACACACTTTAAATTGTATTAGATTGAACTTTATGTGTAGCTAGGGTTTTGAGCTTGTGAAAAATTGGAGAAAAAGTTGAGAATTGGTCAATTGATGTTATTAACCTTATTTGAGTTGAGAAATGGTCAATTGTGACCATTTGTGGTGTGTATGAATTGTTGGAACCAAGTTTCAATTCAGATTGGTGAGGGTCAATCTGCAAGCAGCTTGACCTAGGTCCCTTTCAGGGATCAAATTTGAAAATTTACCAACCCAATTGGTGTGAGGCTAATCGAGAATGAAACTAGATACAAAATGGCACATTTTTCATTTATGAATCATGCCCAGAAAGTGATCATAACTTAGTGAACAATTAGGCCAAATCTGGAATTAGCAAACTGACATGTACAAAAATGACCAAATAAATAGTAGTTACGTAAATGACCATAACTTGGTCTAGGAAGATCCAAATGATCTAAATTTTATACTAATAGAAAGCTGAGACATAGCCCTACAACTTTTATGAAGAAAATAAACCCAAATTTTGACCATAACCTATTTGAAAAACTACCTGTAATCAATGTACAAAAACTGTCATAATCCAGGAAATTGCCCAGAATTCTGGGTAACACCAAATCCGGCCAACCATGTTCAAATGGCCATAACTAGGACTACAAAACTCCAAATGGAGTGATTTAAAAAGGGAAATAAAATTAAGACAATAAGGAACAACTTCTATGAAGAAAACTTAGCCAAATTACCACAGCAACATGACCAATGGAACAGTACAAAACATGACACTAAAATTGAAAATTTGAAATTTGTGCCTAAAAGACTTAAGATTTGAGGAAACAACCAAAACCAACAAATTAGGTAACCAAAATGTGGTATGTGGGTGAAATTAGAATTCCCATACCTATTAAGCATTAGAAAGTCAATAAATTGACTTGAATAGTATCGTGAATAGTAAACTCAAAATACAAATTTTAAAGAACGTCAAGTTAAGCATATTTAAGTTAGATATAAATAGATTTGAGTTTATTTTTGGGATTTATGATAAATTATGATATTGAAACACTGTAAAATTGTATATTTCAGTCGAAAAGAATACCGAAAAAGAACCCGAAACATCGAGTCAAGGCCAAGAGGTGACTCGCATAAGGTTTGTGCACAATATAGAAACTTCTCTAAATTTTTTTCTGCAAACTGTTTTGAATGAATTGTGATATTAAATTGTGACTTAATTGTGTTGAAATGTTCATTATGCTTTTGACTTAAATTGTTGAAAGTTTACTTGTATGTGTTTGAAATGATAATAAATATTTAGTAAATTGCTAAGACAGTTTTGACACCACAGTGTAATGACCATATATTTGAATGTGTCACTAGCATGACTGGTGGGAGAAATTAGTTTTGAATTTTGATTCCTTCTCTGGCTGAAGTGAGGTGTGTGCTAATAGAAGAAGAAATTTGAATGGTCACCCATATATTTAAGCTAGCTAGCCTTGTTGTCACGACCCAACCTATGGGCCGGACCGGCACTAGGACCTGGGCCAGCCTAAAGCCCTCGAGGCCCGTAGTAAGCCTAACTATTCACTTAACCCAACTCTAAGGCCCATTTGGGCCCAATTTCAATAAATCAACCGGACAGAGTCTGGCCATAAAATGGACCTACCAGCGGAGAGTTTATGACTCACCCGACCTGTAAACACAGTAAATACTCAATTGGGGAGCTCAGCTTACCCTCCACATACTCATCAGTATAAAAATAAATGGGAGCTCAGCTCCCTCATCCAATCCATCAAACATGCATAGAATATTAAGTTTACAGGTCCACAATAATAATTTAGTTTACAGACCCAAATCAAATAAACATTTCTAACACATGCGAAAATTCTAAGATTTAACAAGTTTATACAAACATTAATAATTGACTTGCGAGGGAGAAAGCATGTTAGCCTCAAAAATATCCTCCCGTGGCTCGGAAAATATTGAACAGAGTGAGCGTCGACTCAGAGAGTAAAATATCAATTTTAACCATAATCTCTATAACTATCTAAAACTAATGCACTCGTGGAGTGAAATGCAAAGATCGCAATAAATTCACATCATAACATCAAAAGGTAATTTGGAGCACTCACGCACTCAAAGAATATCAATCATATATATATGGAAGTCGATCCCTATACACTCTCTTAATTCCAATCGTGCGTCAAGAACTCGGCTTGACTTCCACTTAATAACCAAATCGGGGTCCCAGCGAAGAACTCAAGCCGTGTCTACCCCGAAGGACCGGGTCCCAGCGAAGATCTCAAGCCGTGTCTACCCGTCCTATCCATAGTCCACACCACATCACACGCACGCCAACGCACGCACACTGCTCCAAATTACCACAACAACATACATGGCACTTTCACAGTTATGAATGCAACATAAATCGTGCCTAAAGTTTATCTACATAGATATATGCATATAAGTGATGCATGGGCATGCTCGAACATATAATAATAGTGAAATTACAATTAAAATTAATATTTTACTCACAGACTTGACAACGGTCACTGTGGCGGATGGGCAGAGGAAGAAAACTGTCCCGGCTCACCTGACAATTACATTACAATTATTTAATTCAAATGACTCAATACAATTAAGAAAAGACCAAATACGTCCTAAGTCGTGCCGAAAATCCGGCAGAGTCTCCCCTATACCTAGGACCTACCCAACCTGCAAAATGGCTCAAAACACACTTCTATATTCACAATCCATATATCCACAACTCAATCACATCACACCCCTCCCCGCCCATCAAATCAGGCATCCATCACAATATGTAAAATTTCAATTTAGTCCTTATAATTGATCATTTTTGCAAAAACTACCCAAACAAGCTCTAAAAATTCGAAAACTTTGCCCCGCCATCCTTAGCAATATTACTAGGCTATTGCAAAAAGAATCATAATTTTCTGAGCTACCACGAATATTTTATGAATTTTTAATCCTATTTAAGCACTAGAAAATTACGAAAAAGCAAGGTTCGGGTTTACCTTTGCCGATTCCGACTTCGGGAACGCGCTCGAGACGTCTGACAATGGGGGGTAGCCAAAACCTCGGTCCAATTCGGAGACTTTTCCGGTAACGGGTCTGTCTGGCCGGAAATTCACAGATCCGGTCAACTGTCGAATTTCCGCGAATTGAGGATACCTACACGAAGCCCACAACACGGGGGTTAGTACATAAATTTTTCAGAATTTTCTAAGCTCATTTAATGCTCGAAAAGACACTGCGAAGTTCCGGGACCCACCGAAAAATGGTGTCGGAAAATTTTGAAATTTATATCCCCGCGAAGCTCTCGACGAGTGGAGCGCTCTGGTACTCTCGGTTTTCTCGTGGGATTCACGGTTTGCGAGAAATCTAGCCCGAAAGTCAAAATGGGCTAAAACTTCCCGGGCAAAAATTGGACAAACCGCTCGATGGATTTCGGTGTTCTTGGTGTCTATGGAAAGCTCTCGACGAGTAGATGATTTTAGACACAAGACCCGGTCCAATTGGTGGCTGGATCGGCCGGATTTTGGCCGGGAAGCCGAGGAGTCGCGCACGCGCTGCGCGTTGTTTCTGGGGCCGTTTTCCGGCGTTCCAGGCGGCGGCCGTCCGTAGGGGAGGGCTGAGGCGGGGCGCTCGCGAGGTGGGAAGGCAGGGGAGGTGGCGGCGCGGCAAGAAGAGGAGGGAGGAGAGAGAAAAGAGAGAGAGAAGGGGAGGAGGTCGGGATGCGCGAAAGAAAAGAGAAGAAGAAAAGGAGCCGGTCCGATCCGGTCCTGTTCGATTCGGCCGGTTTGATTCGGAATACAAAATTTTGAATTTTTACTCTGCCTCGGGACCGAAAACGAGGTCCAAAAATTTCGAAAAATTTTCAGAAAACTCAGAAAAATACGTAGACTCCAAATATATTTCTAGTTTTGCCACGTGGTCTTTAAATTAATTTTTAAAAATCATCAAATTTTATATTTTCGAAAAATCGAACCCGATTTTTAAAATCCGAAAAATATCAAAAAAATTCCTAAAATTTAAATAAAATTAAAATACCAAAAATACTCATAAAATAATAAAATTTAAAATTTTGGGGTGTTACACTTGTGATTTCTCATAAGCCTCCGGCTATTGAGATGAATATGTTTCGAATGGCATGATATAACTGTGTGTTTTTATGAAATTGTTTTGAGACTTCCTAAATGAAATTGTTTGGACTAAAAGTTTATAAATCATGTTTTGCATCTGTCTTTCATTTTCAGTACTGTATTTGAATAAATGTGATTTGAATTGTGCATAAATTTTATTTTAGTATGTTGTGCACCACTGAGTCATAGTACTCAGCGATGGTTGTTATTGCTGTTGCAGATATAGAGATTAGAGGAGCAGCAGAGTGAGCTGCTGAGGATCTTGGAGCCACATCCCTGAAGTTCTGTCGGGTATATTTTATATATTGATTGTAATATTTATTTTGATGTATATAAATGTATGCACATGTATAAAATGGTCATGAGCAGATATATAGAGTTTGTAATAATATTATTTTGGATTTGCTAATGTAAAATTTGGTTGATGAATGAAATTATTTAGTATTATTTTTGATGATCTTTGAATTGAGAATTATGTTGGAATTTTGGAGTTTGGGAAAAATTGATGTTGAGTTTGTTGTGGTAGTGATGGATTTTGATGGAAAGAATTATGGGAAGTGTTTTTTTTTTTTTTTTTTTTTCAGGTTTTTGAAGAACTTCTTTCCCCACATATAGACGGCACTCTATCAAAATTTTTCCAAAATTTGCAGAAAAATAAAAATGGACAAAAATTTTAACTAGCTTTTAAAATTCTATTAAATATAAGAAAATGCTCACCACTTTCAGAAAGTAAGAAAATTGTTTTAAAATCCCTTATAGGGTACTTAATGAGTTATCGGTAGGTGAAGTTCGGTAGTTCATTAGGTATTCTACGGGATCATGTTATGCCTTACAGAGGGGTAAGGTGTGACATGTTTTAGTGGTATCAGAGCGAATTTTTGAAATATGACTTGATTTGTGAATTTATGTCTTTTCTTTGATAAGTACAACTGCTCAATGTCCTTATTTGTTACATACAGTGCATTAGCATTACATCATAAATATGAACTAACGGAGGGAATCTTCTTGTATTATTTGTTCAGGAGATATCCTAACTCCAAACTGAAATAGAAGAAGGGGATCGCTCTGTTGAGCAGTCAGTAGAGCTTGAGGCCCAAGGGAAAGCCCCAGCTCTGCAAAATGTTAGTGGGTCGATGCACCACACAAATGTCACGCAAGACACTGCCCCAGGTAATTGTTATGTTTCAACAGATGGCTGGGGGTATGCCTACTTAAGCTCCCCCCCAGACTTCTCTGGTGCAACCTTAAGCTCCAGTCAGACAATATGACAAACTATTGAAATATGGGGTGACAGAATTCAAGGATATAGTAGACCCTTTAGAGGCAGAGCAGTGACTAAAGAGGATGGATTGAGTGTTCAAGAAGCTGCACTGCCCAGATGAACTAAAATTTGAGTATTCGGTGTCATTGTTGCAAGGGGATGCGTATGACTGGTGGAAGACCATTCCCCACAGCTTGGCAGAACTGCCAGTATTGACCTGAGACGACTTCATCAGAGAGTTCAGACAAAAATATGTCCCAGATGCATATGTGGATCAGAAACTGCAAGAATTTCTGAGTCTGAAGCAAGGTAACAGATTAGTGGCAGAGTATGAGAGGGAGTTCTCCCGCTTAAGCCACTACACTGGGAGTCTCCTGTCTACCAGCAAGGAAAGGTGCAAGAGATTTGAGACCGGTTTGAAGCCCAATCTGCGGATGCAAGTAGTGGGATTCAGACACAGTAACTTCTCTGAGCTCATCTCTCAGGCACTTGAGTTAGAAAGGATCAAGTTAAAAGCAACACTAGCAAAAGAAAAATCAGAGAAGACTGAGAAATCATAGAAAGATAAAGGGGAAAAATCAGTAGAGCAAAGTCCCAGTGGTACATCTGGAAAGAAGAAAAAATTTAGGGGACCAAGCAGAGGTAGAGGAGGAAGGTTTGGAAGGGGCTGATTCTCTGGACAGAGACCCCCTAGATCTGGTCAGCAGTCGACTAGGGGTTCATATCCTCCCCGCCCCTGTGAGACCTATGGCAAGATTCATGGGGGAGAATGTTATTGGGCAACAGGAGCTTGCTTTAACTGTGGAGGCAAGGGCCATCTTGCTAAGGACTGCACCAGTGTCCCTAGATTTGGGCCAGCTCCTACTACTATTGAGGGATCTATTCAGAGTTCTGCTACCAGAGGTTCACAACCGGTTAGCCAAATATTACATGCTTGCTTCTATGAGTAATGAGTTACAAAAGCAGCATGAGAATATGCAGAATGCAAGTGAGATCCTCCTTCACCTGTAAGAGTTGTACGGTGAGCACAGTAGGAATGCTAGGTATGAGATATCTACACAGCTATTCCGCATGAGGATGTCTGAGGGACAGAATATAGGAGATCATGTCCATAAGATGATTCGGCTTATTGAGCAGTTAGAACATCTTGACTTTCACATGGATTTCCAACAGCAGATGGATTTGATCCTTCAGTCCCTGCCTGAGTCATTTGGGAATTTTGTGACAAATTTCCATATGACAAAGTAAGAGTGTACTTTGGTTATGTTACTTAAAATGCTGGTTATTACCCAAAAGAATATGCCAGGCAATAAAGGAAAAGAGGTGGCTTTAATTGCATCTTCTTTTACTGGAAATTCCAAAAAGAAGAAGGACAATAAGAATAAGAAACCTCAAATTTCTGGACCTTCCAAGAAGATAGCCAAACAGAAGGGCAAGATCGAAGCTGATAGAGGCAAGGGAAAGTATTTCGACTGCCATAAGGATAGGCACTGAAAGAGAAACTGCTCAAAGTATAGCAATCTAAATGAATGTAATGCCATGATGAAAATCAACTTAAGTTCAAAATATATTTGGCACTTAAGATTAGGTAATGTTGCAGAAGATAGGATTGCAAAGCTGGAGAAAATGAGGATTTTATCCTCATTGGGTTCTGGACCTACTCCAACTTGTGAATCGTACCTTCAAGGCAAAATAACTAGATCGCCTTTGTTGGATAAGGACTAAGAACTGAAAATATTTTAGAGCTAATACATTGTGATGTATGTGGTCCATTTAAACAAATGGCTAGAGGCGGTTTTTAATACTTTATTACCTTTACTTATGATAAAACAAGGTTTGTGTATTTGTATTTGATGAAATACAAATATGAATCCTTTGAAAAGTTCAAAGAATTTAAATGTGAAGTAAAAAATCAAATAGGAAAAAGTATTAAAACTCTTCAATCAGATCGTGGAGTTGAATACTTAAGTACTGAATTTGATGAATACTTGAAAAAGCATGGCATTATTTCCCAGCTGACTCCTCCAGGAACGCCGTAGCTGAATGGTGTATCTGAAAGGAGAAATCGTACCCTATTAGATATGGTATGTAGTGTGATGAGCTATACTGACATGCCAATCTCCTTTTGGGGATTTGCATTAGAATCAGCTTTGCATATTCTGAATAGGATTCCATCTAAATCAGTCACTTCCACACCTTATGAGATATGGCATGGAAGAAAATCAAGTCTTAAACATGTTAAGATTTGGGGTTGTCCAGCTTATATCAAAAAGCTGAAGACTGACAAATTGGAAACTAAGTCAGAAAAGGGTCGATTTGTTAGGTATCCAAAAGAAAGTTTTGGATATTATTTTTATTTACCTACATCACAAAGAGTTGTGGTAAGCAGAGATGCCATATTTCTTGAACAATAGTTTATTCAAGAAGAAGGCAAAGGAAGGCAAATAGAGTTAGAATTGGAAAATTCTGACAAACCAATAGATCAAATAGATATAGATCCATCTAGTCAACCTACACCTATTGATGAAACATCTACAGTAATTCCTCGCAGATCAACCAGGATATCTCACCCACCAGTGAGATATGGTTTTCTTCATGAAGATGAACAAGAGTTGTTTACTCATGAAGAAGTTGATCATGAAGATGATCCTCTTACCTATGAAGAAGCTATATCAGATATAGATTATTCAAAATGGATTGAAGCTATGAAGTCCGAAATTGATTCCATGTATAAGAATCAAGTTTGGGACCTTGTTGACTCACCTGAAGGTATTGTACGTATAGGGAATAAATGAGTTTTCAAGAAGAAAATTGGTTCTGATGAAAAGGTAGAGACCTATAAAGCAAGGCTAGTAGTGAAAGGGTTTAGCCAAAGGCAAGGAATTGACTGTGACGAGACTTTCTCACCTGTTGCCATGCTTAAATCAATTAGGATTCTATTGTGATTATGAGATTTGACAGATGGATATCAAAACAACTTTTCTCAATGGATGCATTGAAGAAAACATTTTCATGGAACAACCTGGGGGTTTTGAATCCCAAGATGGTTCCAAGGTATGCAAGCTAAAGCGATCCATTTATGGGTTAAAACAAGCTTCGAGGAGTTAGAACATCCGTTTTGATGAAGCCATTAAGTTATTTGGTTTTATAAAAAATGTGGATGAACCATGTGTATATAAGAAGGTTAGTGATAGTGCTATCACTTTCCTTGTCTTATATGTGGATGACATTCTGTTGATAGGTAAAGACATAGGTATGTTGACAACTGTCAAGGTATGGTTGCCAAATACATTCTCCATGAAAGACTTAGGGGAGGCAAACTGTATTCTTGGAATTCACATCTATAGAGATAGAGCGAAAAGAATAATTGGTTTATCCCAAAGTCTATACTTAGAAAAGGTATTAAAGAGGTTTAACATGCTTGATTATAAGAGAGGATTATTACCAGTAAGACATGGTATCCACCTTTATAAAGAGATATCTCCAAAGACACCTGAAGAAAGAGATAAAATGGCCAGGATTCCATATGCTTCGGCTATTGGAAGTTTGATGTATGCAATGATGTGTACTAGGCCGGATATCGCACATGTTGTTCGTTTGACTAGCAGGTTTCAATCCAATCCAGGTTTGGAACACTAGATAGTTGTCAAGAATATCCTTAAGTACTTGAGAAGAACTAAGGATTTATTCTTGATTTATGGAGGTAGTGAATGCAATTGGATGGTTATACTGATTCTGATCTCCAATCAGATATCGATGATAGAAAGTCTACCTTTGGGTTTATGTTCATTTGTAATGGAGGTGCAGTTAGTTGGAAGAGTTATAAACAGAGTATAACTGTTGATTCCACTATAAAGGCCAAGTATATTGCTGCATCAAATGCTGCAAAAGAGGCTATTTGGATAAAGTAGTTCGTGACAGAACTTACAGTGGTTCCTTCCATTGAGTTAACAGTTCCTCTATACTGTGACACAATGGAGCGATCATACAGGGCAAGGAACCCAGTCTCACCAGAAATCCAAACACATAGAAAGGTGCTACCAAATTATTAGAGAGATAGTTGGGTGAGGCAATATAGCCATGCAAAAAATAGCATCAGCTGAAAATCTAACTGATCCATTCACAAAGCCTACGTCACAAACTCAGTTAGACCGACATCTTGAGAAGATGGGTCTAAGATATTGTAATGAATGACTCTAGTGCTAGTAGGAGATTATTAGTAGTATGCCTTAGAACATATCATTTTGTATGTATCTTATACATATCTTATTAATAAAAGGCAATTTCACTTTTTCATTTACATAATATATTTATGTGTAATAAAAAAGGTCCATTAATATTTTGTTAGAAATTCTATTATTAAGTTGTTAAGAATATGAGTGACAGTATTTCTAGCACAAAGTATCATAAATTGGTTCACAATCGAGGATACTTCACACAGGACATGACTTATCCAGAAAGATTGTATTCATGTTTGTTCCCAATGTATTTATATGAGATATAAATAAGATAGAATGGTGAGTCTCATACCATATAACAAATATGATAGACACTTATACATGATAAGTAGGCCAAACCAGTGACGCATATGACAAGCACTTAGAGTTTACTCTTGTCAATGCATTGTTATATATCATATCAGTGCATATAATCTTTAGACCTGAGATAACACAGTTATCTTGTATATAGGTGGTTTGAGTTTGATACTGCTTTCATACTTGTATTATGTATGGGTATATGGGCATGTATTGGCTCCTACTAGTTATATATGGAGATAGGTGTTGATCACAATGGAATTCGTTACCCTAAGTAAATAGGGATAAAATCCTATGTTCATTTGATTGTTCTTGATGTTTCAAGTTCCTCGCTAGGACAGACAGATTTAGTCAGAAAAGAGTTTTTGAAAAGAAAATATAATTAATCAAGAATTGGAATTAAAAGAGAACATAATGTTCATAGCAAATGGGGTTTGATATTAACCATGACTCCAGCTCGAATTGGGATTTTATAACGGAGAGATTCTAGTGCATAGTAACATATGATTATAGGTTCATTTAAGCTATTCCTTGTTACTGATTGGATGGCTATGGCATGCTATGCCAGGTGTCATGGTATGCTATGCTAGGTGCCATGGTCTATGAGATGCCTAAAATGATTTAGAAAAATCATTCATGGTAAGAAAGAGTTTTGATGATATTAAGAGTTAATATCATATCTCATTGCCAATTAGTGATGAGTCTAGTGAGTCACACACATACACAAGTTAATCACTAAGTAAAATGTGATTTAATTGATTAATTAAATAATTTAATTGATTAATTAAATAGGTTTAGTTTGCAATGAGATTGCAAAGTCCCTAGCATGGCTTGAAACAAAATCTAGGTTATTGGATGTATAGTATAAGTTAAATTTATATTTAAAATGTTTAAATATGAATTTAATTGTGAGAAATTAATTAATGGAGATTAATTAATTAATTAATTAATATTTAATATAAATTGATTAGAAGAGGAGAAATAATGATTTTGGGTTGAGAACTCAAAATTAAAAAATAAAGGTAATTTGGTCATTTCACATGGTGACATGTGACACCATGAGATGGTGACACATGGCACCATATAAGCTTGCCATTTGTCTTCCTATCATGCAAGATGATCAAATTCAAGATTAAGTCTAGCTTTGACACTTGGCTTAATGAGATTAAGTCAATTAAAAATAAGATGCAATCTAATGATGACATGTGGCAAAAGGATTAAGTGATTATTTGACCTAATTATAGAAGGGAAAGAAAGAAGAAATAAACATATCATTCTTCCTTCTCTAAAAGTGGCGGCAGCCCATTCTCTCTCTCTCTCCTCTTCTTGCTTTCTCATCAATTCAAAGAAAATCACTTCATTCCCTTTGAATTAAAATTGCTAGAGATTGTTTCTAGTGTCCTATATACACATATAACCTCTTTAAAAGCAAAATCCCAAATTATAATTGGTTGGCAAGGCTTGAGAAGCAAAATTGGGGGCTGCCCATTGGTAATCTTGGTGTGGACAAGCTAGAGGGACAACACTTAGGGTCCTAGAAGCTTCCTAAAGGTGTTAATTACATCCATAGTGCAGTAAAGAGGTTAGTGCCCAAATTCCTCTTTCAAATTAGGGTTTAATTGAATTAGTTTGTTAATTCACAATCTTGAATGACAAATGAAGATCCTAATACATATTAAAAGTGTTTTAATATGCAATTGAGCATTGAAATTAATTAGGCACATAAGAGATGTGGCATGATGCATGAAATCCAAGAAGAAAAATTTTGAAATTCAATGCTCCAATGCACCAATTACCATGCTTTCACTCCTTCAAGTAGTAGGGGGATTAACCTCCATACCATTATGTACCCACTGTGAGAGGAGGCACCGAGGGGAGTGCCGACTGTTGATCAGGGGGATGCTTTCGATGTAGAGCTAATGATCACTTTCTATGGGATTGTCCCCATCAGAGTGTTCCACTGCCCCACCATCGATTGAGAGATCTGCCCCTACGACCCAGAGGGGTAGACGACCCACGAGGCCAGAGGTGACGGGTACCTCATAGAGACCAGCTTCTGAGACTATTGAGCGACCTGAGGCCCAAGTGGCACCTCGAGTATATGTTATGGTTCGGGAGGAGCCAGATCCAGCAGATGTTAGCAGAGGTATATTTTCTCTTAAATACTTTAATATATGTATTAATAGACTCTGTAAATAAGATGAGAGAAGATAGGTGTAGAACTAGTTGAGAATAAGATCGTAAAACCAAAACTAGTAAGACAGACTAAAGAGATAGTAGTTCCTCAACTATTTACACTGGGTAAATTTTAAGGACGATATTTTTTTTTTAGAGGGGGAGAATTAAAACGCCATCACTTTAGGTAGTTCGTGCATTCTACTGTTTTGATGACTAATGTCTGTTCAGATAGCCAAGATGTCTGGAACTACACTCAAACTAGAGTGAGGAAATATAAATTGTCTGAATAAAGACTAAGTAAAATTAAAGAAAAGTAAAAGAAGCAAAGTACAATTCGGTTAAACAAGCAGGGGTCACGGCGATGGATGACTGTACTAGAAAGCGACTGCAAAGACAGTTGCTGACTCCAGACCCATGAGAAACCTTAGAAAATAATTTTGGGACTTAATTAAAGGTCTAATGAGGCATAAATGACATTAGAAATACCAAAAAAAATTATTTAATCGGTATAGATAAAAATCACCTGATAAGTATAATGAGATGTATTTTGATCATTTTAACTCTAGAGTTGAATTTTGACCTAAATGTCAACTAAAATAAGAGAGATTAAAACATATAAAATAAATTAAATTATGAAAAATACAATGGAAAAGGGGAAAAGAAAAGAAAAAAAAAAGAAATAAGATTTATGGCATGGGCATGATGTCATAATGACATCATTTAATTTAATCAACCAATGAGAATTTAACAAGCATATACAAGGGATAAAGAAGACATAAAAACGGGTTAAATTAATTAAAAAGCACTTATCTTCTTCCTTTCTCTTTGTTATGGCCGAACCACTCCCTTTCAAATCTCCATTGAAGCTCTTCCATTCAAGCTTCCAATCCCATCAATTCTCTCCACAAAATCTCATAATCCCTTTATTAAAACTCACTTTTAAGCCTTGGGGAATTTATTAGTAGCAACAAGAAGGGGAAATTTTAAAGTTTAACAAGTCTAAGAAAGTCATCAAAGAAGCGTCTGCGAAGACAGTTGCTGACCCCAGACCCGTGAGGAACCCTAGAAAATAATTTTGGAACTTAATTAAAGGTCTAATGAGGCATAAATGATATTAGAAATACAAAAAAAAAAAGTTAATCGGTATAGACAAAAATAACCCGATAAGTATAATGAAGGGTATTTTGATCATTTCAACCCTAGAGTTGAATTTTGACCTAAATGTCAACTAAAATAAGAGAGATTAAAAAATATAAAATAAATTAAATTATGCAAAATACAATGGAAAAGGGCAAAAGAAAAGAAAAGAAAAGAAATAAGATTTATGGCATGGGCATGATGTCATAATGACATTATTTAATTTAATCAACCAATGGGAATTTAACAAGCATACACAAGGGATAAAGAAGACATAAAAATGGGTTAAATTAATTAAAAAGCACTTATCTTCATCCTTTCTCTTTGTTATGGCTGAACCACTCCCTTCCAAATCTCCATTGAAGCTTTTCCATTCAAGCTTCCAACTCCATCATTTTTCTCCATAAAATCTCATAGTCCCTTCATTAAAACTCACTTTTAAGCCTTGAGGAATTTATTAGTAGCAACAAGAAATGGAAATTTTGAAGTTTAACAAGTCCAAGAAAGTCATCAAAGAGGTTAGTGCACTAAATAATTTCCCTTTCTTCTCTAACTAGTATAAGCATGTAAAATTAAGAGTAAATTTCATGAAATCAAAAGAAAACCTTGAGCACATGGAAACTTGATTTTTGGCAGCCATGGGAATAAGGGGGAATCGATGTTTTGATGGACTTAAATTTGTTAGTATTGGTATGTAATGAATATAACTAAGTTAGATTGTAAATTTCATGTATTGAGCATGAATTATGAAAATTCAAGTTAGTGCCATGTATGCTATTTGAAGTAAGGGAGTTGGGAGGATTTGAAATTAGGAGTACTAATTTTTCTGTGCAGGAAATTGAACCTTAAGTCCAGTATGGTTTTTAAGCCATAAGTTGAATTGTGTTGCTCCAATTTGTGTGAGGCCAATTAGATATGAAACCTAGGACAATTTGCCACATTTTTTATGAATAAACCATGCCCAAAAACTATCCCTAATCTGGCCTAAAATTTGCTTGAATTTGGGTAACCCTAATCTAGACCTGGAAAAATGACTAAACGAACAGTAAATATTCAAATGGCCATAACTCACATTAGGAAAGTTAGAATGACCTGATTCTTCAACCATTGGAAATGGTAAATATAGGAGCACATTTTTCATGAAGAACATAGAACCCAGATCTGCCTCTAACCAAGTCAAATTGTTAACACAAGTTAGATCAACAAAACTGTTCAGAACTAATATGTCCAGAATTTGTTGGACTTAGGCTCACCCGACTAGTTTTGGTAAAAATGCCATAACTTGGTCTACAAAATAGCAAATGCAATGAAACTAATTTCAAAGGTTTTATAAGACATAGATCTACAATATTGATGTTTTGACCAGAACCCAGAACCCAAGGGAACTAGGCCAAATTGCTAGAACAAATCAGCACATCAAAACCTGGAGTTTGACTAAACCACAATTTGACCCCAAAATAGTGTTTATAGCATATCTTCCACTAGGAATTCCCAAATGGGATGAGCCAAACTATTCTAGAAATCTAAGAGATAGGGCTTCAACTTTGGTTTAAAAACTTTTCTCAAAATTTGAGTGTAAGAACCCTAAAATGAGAGTCAAAGCCACTGACCTGAATCTAGAATCCTGTAGACACAGGGTACCTAAGTCCAGGCCAGTTAATATTTTATAATTAATTCTACAAGACTTGAAAAATTATAATTCAAAATTATGAGTAATCGTAAGACATATGGTAACAACTTCTATGAAGAACATTAGGCCTAAAGTTGGCTGTAACATGTATAAATAATTAAGAAAATATTGACTCCAGAATCTGCCTGGTTCTGGAACTTGACTGAGTTAAGGAACCAGTTTTGGTTATTTAATCATAACTTGAGTTGTAAAACTCCAAATGACATGATTCTAAAATGAAAACAAAGATAAGACATAGAGAGACAACTTTCATGAAGGAAGTGTAGCCAAACAGTGGCCACATCTTGGCTAATTTACTAAGAGAAGATAAGACACCAAATCTGGACCTAAAGAAAGGTTCAAGATATTATTTGATACATGACATGTAAATTACCTATATGAATTGTTAAATGTATAAGTTACATGAAAATAAATGGAGAACCTATTTTCTCACTCTAAATTGACATGAAACTGCTATAAAGCACCAATAGTGCATGACGTGAAATGATCAGATCATAAGTAATTAATAATACTAATTTGTCCAAAGTATACATAGACTTATTTACATAGCATGGATCGATTGGTACACCAATTAAGGACTACAGGTTGCAGTACTACCCACAGGAATAATCATTGATAGACAATATATGTCTAAGATGGTTATTTTATTGGCTTTATGCCTGCCCGTTAGTTATTGTGCCTGATTTTATTTATGACTTTATATCTGCCCGCTGGCCTTGTGCCTGACAGGACAGATGTATACGTGTTAGACATACAGATGTTTAACTAGTATACTCCTGTGTATCAAGTCTTTATGTTTATTATAAGTTACTTGGGCACAGATATCAGTAATACACTTTAAATTTAAATAATTACATGAAGAGATCACAGATAAGAGTAATAAGATTGAACATGAAATAAATAAACAGAAAAGATCCTGATTAACTTAATTTGGGATCGAAAATAAGGTCCAAAAATTTCGAAAAAATTTCAGAAAACTCAGAAAAATGCGTAGACTCCAAATATATTTTTAATTTTGCCACAAGGTCTTTAAATTAATTTTTAAAAATCATCAAAGTTTATATTTTCGGAAAATTAAATCCGATTTCTAAAATCCGAAAAATTTCAAATAATTTCCTAAAATTCAAATAAAATAAAATATTAATATTTACCCAAAAATAATAAATTTAAAAATTAGGGGTGTTACAATGTCAGTTCATTTGGTCTACGTCAACTGAGATTTAACAGAGATTAGACAGAAATATATCTTTTGCTAACGATGCGAACCTCAGGGTATCACTTTGTCATAAAGTAAATCACGAACCTTAAAGTGAAAATCTGTATAACCAAAAGATACTTTTTTTTTTTATATTTTCTCCTAATAAAAAAAATAAAATATAAGATAAAACTTAAAATATGGTAGGAAAAAAAAACAAGCATATATTCTTTAAATATTTCAAAGTAAATGGAGGAATAATAAAATACCTAATAAAAATATATATTTCTAATTTAATAAAAAATAAAAATATCTATATCTTTTATGTCTAATTTCTTTTTCTATTTAGTTTTAATAATATATTTTCATTAAAGTATCAAATAAATATTTTAATAATATAAATTTTTATAATTATTCGTGCATATAATAGAAATTCAACTAATATTAAAATAAATACTTTTCTTAACACCTGTTACAATAACAACACCATAGATAGTATATTTTAACTAATGAATATTTTGCTGCGCATATTTTTTTTCAGTAGAAACCATTCAATATCCGAAATTCACTGGTCTGACTGATTTGAATTCATGCCAGACAGGCTCACAAAGGAGATAAAGTACTCCCTTCCAAGTTTTAAAAGTATTTCATACTCAAAACTTAAACTCAAGACCACTGGTTAAGAAATAAAAAACCCTTGTCATCCCATCTCACCATTTAGGGATTTGCTACACTTATTTTTTTTTTTATTGTTAAGCAATTATTATTTTTTTTTTTTGCTATCTCTCATTTTTTGAGTTAGCTTTTATTTATCGAGACAAGATTTTCTCTCAAAGTGATTTTTAAGGAAAAATTCTTTCACATTGAATTAGTGTAGTTATAATAAATAATTACATTATATTTTTCAATAGAACCCTAATTGATAAAAAAAAGAGCAATTATCTTTTTTACATTACATTAATATAAAATAAAAAGTAAATATTTTTTATTTAAAAAAATTAATAAAAGATAATTATTATGTTATAATTTTTAAACTCTTATTAATATTATTTAAATAATAAATTTTAACCTTTGAAAAAAATATTTAAATCGAATTAAATTAAAAATTAATCAAACTCTAATTAAAATTATAAAAAAAATCCTTCAATTCAATTAAAAGCACTCATTCTCATGTATTAAAATCGTTGGCTTCCAACCGAATCTTCACTTCACGCACGAAATAGTTTTTCCCCGCGTTATTTTCGCCGGAAAAGCTTCTCTTTCAACTCTTCCGGACCCACCACTGTCCTATCATTTACACGTGGATGGTCCACGTGCGCTACATCTCTCATTAGTCAAATTTAATTTTTTTGCTTGTCGTATGAACCGCTTTTATTATATAGTTTATTTGCATTGCGCAGGCAAGTTCTTGTCCGTCGTCCAGCATAATTTCCTTTTTTTTTTTAATTTAATAGGAAAATTAGATACTAATAATCAATTTTTTCTTTAAAAAATAATGGAGTCTAAACGGACAAAATGGTCATTTTGCATTAATCATGCCCATTTTATGAGTTATGACCGGTCCTTTGCATTGCCCAGCGTCTCGCACCGTTAACTCAAACGAAAGAAGAATATTCCGTGACAATTCGCACTGAACAAAGCCGAAAAAGGAGGATATTCTGTCAGGTAAAGGGGAAGGTCAATCGTTAGGATAATGACGACGGGTAAACGAAGAAGGGTGTAGGAGTGGGAAGCGGAAAGAGAGGCAGTTGGGAGCGTAGAAGGACAGACAAGGAATTAATAAAATTTTCTCTCTCTACCTACGCCTGTCAGCTGTCACATTCTTTCTATATAGAGGGACGATTCCTCAAGAGTTAGAAGCCACCTGCTACAGCTGCTACTACTACTCTGTTAAGCTTCTGCTTCTGATCTTTTTAGTTTCTCTCTGAAGAAAGGTGAATTTGTATGGCCGCCAATTCGAAGAGTACTCAAGGGATCGCCAGCTTGGGAAAGCGAGTTGTCACCCAGATCTGGACTGCTAACTACTCATCACCCCGCTCTGCTTCTGCCTTCACTGTGGCCAGGTTTACTATTCTTCCTTTTTCTTGCTTTTGTTTTTGATGCTTGGAGTGAAATTGTGTGTGAGAGTTTTGTAGTTAATGAAGAATAGGATACTGAATTATTGATTGCTTTGTGTTTTTAATTTGGTGTTGTTGCTTAATTGTGGTCTGAGTTGAGACTTGTCCAATCCGCAAAACGAAGTTAACGATTCTATGATCTTTCCTCGATCGTTGAAATATATATAATTTCCAGAAAATAAAAAAAATAATAATGCATAATGAAAGATTTTCTTCTATGATGATTTTATTAATTTTTTTGGCGATAATAATAGAAAATTATGCTCTTTTTTTCCCTCAATCTTTCTTCCATACATTCTAAGCTTGGATTTGATTTGATTTGATTTTTCTAGCTTCATTTCATTTCTTCATTTTCATAAAATATTATTATTTAAAAAAAAAGCTCCATAGCAAATATCGTTGGCTTTAAAAAAGTATTTTCGTACGAAGGGATATTTTGGCCGTACCGGTGGTGCGTTGCTCGTAAGGATAATGACACGCAGAAAACTTTACGTAGGAGACAATTCTCTGGAGGGGTACTTTCGTAATTAGGTTTTGATTATATTATTAATTTCTTGACAGATAATTTAGTTTGTTTCGTGGGAAATTGTTTTCTGGGTTTTGATTTTGATAATTCAGGAGAGACTGGACTTTTAGGTGAGCTGTCGTTGGCAGTATAGCTTATTGGTGGCAACTAGCTACAGTGAATATAAGCGAGTTATATCTGGTTAATCCATAAAAAGACTAAAAAAAAAAAAGGAGTTGGTCAAATAAAACCTCAAATTAGAAGTATTGAAATAGATGATCGCATGGATATTATTTTGCCCAACATGTCCAAAACTTATTATAATCCTTGATTAATTGTGGAGATGGTTCTTGTTTAGGGTGGCAATTGATTAATTGTACTATAACACTTGTAAACTAGAAAATGGAGGACTTTTTTGTTAAAAAGATGGCTTTGTAAAGTTTTCCTTGGTAAAAAAGCTTCAACTGTTCCTGTGATAGTGTCTGGTGCAAATTCAGAAGGTAGATCATGTAGGAATTTGATCATTCTCTGTTTTTTTTTTTTTTTTTTTTTTTTTGTGCCACCTTATTTTGTAGCTTAGTGTGATTCAATAGTCATTTGAAGTTATGTTTCATTTTTTCTCAAGACAAAAGCAAAATGTGTAATGGAGTCAGACTTGAAATAGATAAAAAAAAAAAGTTGATATTTTATTCGTTAAGGTATTTTTCAGAATAAATTTTGATAATTGTCTCTGAATTTATTTAATTATAGCATTACAATCTCTTATTTTAAAAATGTAATATAAAATTTTATCAATTTTTAAATTTTACACAGTAAAATTTCTCTAACTTTTAATTACTAGTTTTTCAGTTAGACGCTTATCTGAATCGTTTCAACATGTATTTCTTTTTTTCCTCTCAAGTCATGTGTAAATTAAAATTTTTTTTCTCTCTATAGACATAATAATTTCTTATATATAAAGAAAATAATTTTATAATTTACATAAGAAAGAAAAGAGAAATATTGATTAAGTGTCATGTAAAAGCTATTCACATTAATTTTTAATTGAAAAATTAGTAATTAAAAGTAAGATAAATTTTACTGTATAAAATTTAAAAATTTTAAAATTAAAAAATTATAATATTACACTTATATAAATTTAAAAAAAAATTATTAAAATTTATCCATATTTTCCGTACTTATTTTCCTCGCTTATTCTTTATTCTGATTGTGGAGTATAACCACTGCCATTTATAAAAAATAATTTGATTTGGGGCCTCACTGGTCATAGCTTGTCATGCGTGCACTGGAATTATTACGTGAGTAGATGGGCAAGTTACGTCAGCGTAAGTGGACCTTAGGTTGGGTGGAGCCTTGAAACTTGAAAGGGAACAGTTGACCTTTTTTGTTTTGCCGGGGGAGGGTGTTGATCGTCGAGTATGATAAAACTTGTGCTTGTGGTTACTGGTTGGTAAAAGAGTATTTATTTGAGTGCTTTAGTTGTTATTTTTTTTGTTTATATATTATGGAAGTATTTGCGTGTTTAAGCTAAAAAATATGTATAAGTGCAATTATCCTTGACGATATATACTTGTGTTTGGATGAGCCTCCACCTACGGTGGCCATCACCTTTCAGGTTTAGAGTTGGAGTGAAAATTACATTATTAGTGAATGTCATGTTCAGCGGACCTACACAAAGATATCACCCTTCCTTGAGATAAAATCTATAGCTAAACGTTGCTACGTGTCAAAACCTGAGGATGACATAAATAACTTCAACGGCTTGGTTTCTCGATATTCAAATCAATTTTTTTTAGAATAATGTTCACATCAAATTTTTATCGTGACTTTTATGTTATCAATACCATTTTATAAGCCTGAAAAAAGGAAAGATGGTCGGTTGCTAATCTTTATCTGGCGAGTCAGATGTGGGTCACATGACCTTCATCTTACTGGTGAGCACTTGTAAATATTGCAGTACACATCCATCCGTGTCACTCTCACGTGGTGTGTTTAGAAGATAATTATGTCTTAGTTAAACATAATGAACTTTTTAGAGGCGAAGATTACTAGTAAAACATGGTGGGCCTTTATGTATCATTAGTAGATAACGACAAAGGTGTTGCCAGTGCTTGTTGCGTGTATTCCTAAATCATAATGCCCCAGTCCAAAGAAATGAAAAAATAAAAGGTGACGAGTCCTATTTTTTTCAGTTCAAGATAGTTTGCGAATTTTTCGATGTAAATCTAGTTTGACGAGTCCTAAGGGTTCTTAATTAATTGGGGAGCTTTACAAAAGATTAAGGGGTAAAAGGCTTGAAGGCTTATTTTGTTTTAACTATTGATTATTGAAAAAATTTTATTCCTATACATACTACAGTAGGTTGTGGGGTTAGGTCACTTATCCCTTACATGCGGGCTGCTTTATTATTTTTCAAAATTTTTTTTTGAGCTTGTGAACTGTGTTGCACTAACTCACCCCAACTCTTTGTTATCACGTAATGACGTGACAGAACTGATGATCGTGATGAATTTGATTGCAGGAGGGCAGCACACACATCCGTATACGACAAGAACCTTGATGATCAGGTTCAGCCAAGTGTGGTTCCAGACGATGTGATTCAACCCCAGTCCAACAAATATTGGGCACCACATCCACAAACCGGTGTCTTTGGGCCTGCCACCGACGCACATTCGGCGTCAGGCCGAGAGAGTGGCTTCTCAACCGCATCTGCTAACGGTGGTCAGAGCTCAGTTTTGGAGGAAAAGGCCTGGTTCCGCCCCACTAGTCTTGAGGACTTGGAGAAGCCGAACCACCACGCTTGAGACTACATATATCAAGCATAATTGTGCGCCCTAATCCATGCATGAATAAATGCTGTGAAATAGTACCAGCTTATTAATGTTGATAATATAAACTGTTAGTACGGTATGGTGATTACTGGTGTGGAAGTAGCTATATATGCGAACTTGCATATCATCTGGTGACCTTGATGTACGGATGGTTGGGGATTATGTATGCACAGTATTATGCTATAAAATACTTGATTAGTTTGTGAGATGTGATGTTGGCCCCCCCTGGCTCTCCCCACCCTAAGCCTGTCATCCTTTCTATATAATTGTATCTACCTCTTGTGGTAGGTGTGATTTAACTATTTTAGCTTATGTTGATTGTTGATAAACAAGCTAATGGACGGAAAGGGGCTGTTTGCCTACTGGTTGTTAGGTATTACTTCCTCCTAACCAAGTCTAAAGTATTTCAAGAAAAGACAAAAAAAAAAAAAAAAAAGAGAAAAATAGTCTACACTGTAAAAAAAAATGTCTGGCTCTTTGACACATCAGAGGTGGCTGTTTAACCAAACGGCTAATTGTTAATTAAAGATTTGATTCCAAATTCTTCATAATGGGTCTCTTTATTGCAATGGGTTTTTGTGGTTCCTATCCTCCATCCTTCTACCATATTGTTTTGTTTGATTGAAAATTACTATGGTATTGAAGTTCTTTCCAATGAAAGAAAAGAAAATTAGGATGATAACTATTTTTAAATTGAAGAAATAGATTAATCTATGATATTTTCACTTAAATAAAATTTAATAAATAGGGTAGATCGTGGTAGGATAATTTTTTAACATTGTGTATAAAATTGCCACATGATATGAGTTGAGCAGGGAAATTGCCAATTGCGGATTAACCATATCTGCCAGAAAGTGGGTGGCTTTCAAATGGATGGTGATGCCGATGACAGAGACAATTCACGACCTTATCTGCCAATTTGCTCCTGTTTCTAGGAGTTAGGTGCTTGAGAGCAAAGAAACGGCAGATAAGGCGCAATTCACTATCAAATTGTTTCCTTTGAACATAATCACTAAAATTAAGCTTGGTGAAATACATTTTGTCTTCTTTCTTCCAAAAAGTAAGAAAAAGGGGAAACATAAGAAATGTAGTGGCGACCCTGTTTGGCCTAACGGAGAGTGGGGACAGCGGGTGGACCAACGCAAAACGGAGGCATAGGAATGGAAAATACTTCACTGTTCACAGCAAAGCAAGAGACTCCTGTGTAGGTAAGCAAGAGAGAGCCGAAGTTGACAGCGGACACATGTCTACCCAACCTAAGCATGGCGTGGTCCAATTTTGATTTCGATTCAGTTTTATTTCAATTCAATTTGGTTCGTCCGATTTGACAAGAAAAACGAATATTGTACATGTCTAATATGCATATTTAAAGCAGATGCCTTCAAATGAAAAACGAATAACTTTGTTAAAGTAAAAATCTAGGAACAATCTTATTAAAAAAAAGAAAAAGAAAGCAAGAGCGAGGCACAGACATACATCTTCTGGATGCCTGGGGAATCACACTACGGGAGAATCCTAAACTGGAAACACAGGTTAAAGCACACTCCATCCAGAAGGTTAATGCCCTTTTTAAAAGCTAGAGAACTGTAATACTATTATGATACAATTTTTTGCCACTGCAGTGCAAGCAAAAGAAGCACTTCTTTGTTTGACATTAAACTTACATAACCAAATAAAAATATTATTTTTGATGTCGTTAAAAAAAATATTTTGTAAAAAATTATTTTATTATTTTAATATTTTTATAATTAAAATTTATCAAATTTAATTTTAAATTATTTTTAATACTCTTTAATTAATATATTTAAAAAAATAATTTTTTTAAAAGTAATGCCAAATAAACTCTTAATTGAATTTGAAAGTTCAGACCTCCATATTATTGTAGAAGTCTCGAAAATTACTGTCAATGATTTTTCTTCAATGGTACAAATGTTACAATCCTGGACGCAAGTGCAACCGTGTGAGAATTCAAGCAATTGAATTTCACAGTTCAGGGAAAAAGCTAAAGGTCACAAAGGTTAAAACTTATATCTAGATCACGAGGTCAAGGATCCTGCAAGACAATAGTGAACTTACAACTGAACCTTGCATATCTGCAGCAAGGATAGATGTAGTTGATCTTTTTACTAACTCATATTAACTCATTGTATCTCAGTGTGGATAAATATATCACTCATAGAAGTATCTTCCCATTGCATAGATCTCCAAGAAATATCCTGATCAAGAGTGTCAATCCGTTTTATACTCCATTTTTGTTTTCCAACATTTTTATTTCCCTAAAACTGAATTGCTCTGTATTTCAGTTCCTCACCACAGCCACACCCCACCCCCAACAAAAAAAAAAAAAAGGGGTTTGACAGGAGATATGAACTATTATTTTGACTGAGGTAAGGAGATTTCAGCATCTTGCCTAAAGTTGAAATTTGAATGTACAAAAAGCTTTTGGAGCAGAAATCTATAATTGGGATTTTGGGGATAGATGATTGCAGCAGACATTACTGAGCCAGAGGATGCTTCAACCATGATGCTCTGTTTCCACCTTAGATGTAATATTTGACAACAATATGACTATTCAGAAGGCTGCTTCTCTCTACCACTTCATAGACCACCAGGAAGTTTCAAATCAGTAAACACAAAGAGAATTCAGTTGGGCACATATTTAAAGCCAGGTGAAGGCCTTATAACTGAAAATGAACAAAGCAAAAGCAAGATATATACGATGGCCAATGATAAGATTGACAGGGACAGGAAAAAAAAATAACACCTCAGCTTCAGCACCATCAATCTGGCTTCCTGGAAAAATAAAGGTTAAGTATCAGACACTGTCAAGAGTCAGGACTACAATCATTATGCAAATAAAATGAAAAATATAAATATGCCCCAGAAATATCAGACTTACAGTGCCTCCGTTCAAGTACCATTAGTGCAGTCTGTAACATCTGTCTAGCCTTCCAATCTGGAGTGCATCCAGAAGATTCCATTTCATTGTATATTTGAGGAACCTAGAACATTTCAAATGAATTAAAATCATAACAGCTCTCACTAGAAGTATTTAATCACAACTGTAGAAATCATAGTGGGGGAGGACCCAAAACATTAAGAAGGAAGAAAAGATGAATAGAATATTAGAAGTTTTAATTTTGTACAGCATGTAGCTAAAATACAGGAAGATGAATCAGAATAGCTGGACGATATTGAGCACCTTATCAAACTTCCTTGCTCGGATAAAAGCCTTCATAAGTGTACTGTATGTAACCACATCAGGACTAATGCCCTTCAGAAAAGAATCACATGTCATAATCAGAAACTGAACTAACAGTTTCCAGAAAATTGACATAATGAAGAAGACAATTCTTATTGTGAGTAACAATATATATTGCAATATAAGAAGCCTACATTTTCTTTCATATGTTGATAAATAGTTAATGCCTCTATATGTCTCCCAGCAACACCAAAAGCATTGATCAATACATTCAGCATTATGAGATTTGGTTCAATTCCTTCCGCTTCCATAAGCTGAAGCACCTTCACTGTCTGATCACATAAACCCTGCATTGAGAAAAGGGCTTATACTGAAACAGAATATTGCACAGATATACTGAATTTTTGAAAGCAAAGCAAAATTTACTTGTCATCAGAAAAATCCTGAAATCATGTTCCTGTTTATTTTATGGCCTAATGGTTGGCAGTGAATTTTAGTGATGGCTGAGAAAGGAAACAAGACTTGTTTGAGTTGAGATGAGTTGATTCTAGGCTTGTAAAACAGGCATCACTCTACGATTAAGGAAATATATCACACAATTCCCATTTGGAATATATATTTCTCAACTTGAAACCAACAGAACAACATAAACAAAATGTGGCTACTAATGTAGAGGAGTACCTGTAATTGTTTTCTAAAACAGAAATGTGCTTTCCAAAGTAGCAAGGCAAACTCTAAATTGCAAATTTACTGTAACTATCTTCCATTGTAAAATTTCAAGGTGAGGCCTGAACTAGGATTTTGAAGGTAGATTGTTAGTTTTCAATGCTTTTGCCGTTTTAATAAATTTCTTCACAAGTTTCATGCTTGAAGTTTAGTCTCATATCCAGTTTCATAAAGGATTTAAAAAATGCATCAACATTACATAGCCCTTTATAATAGATTAACAATTCACCAAACTTTATAGCTATATTCATTTGAAAGTATTTCAAGTTGCAAATTCAGATGCAAAACTTGAATTTCAATACTTAATAAAAGTAAAGAAAAAGTGATTCATCGCATTAGGTTCAGTATTGAAAATGTAAATCTTAACAAGCAATCTAGTTTTCTGATGTGAAATCATCTAAGGGAATAAAGGTTTAAACATTTGGCAATCAAGCAAAATTTTCCATGGCATGAGCAGTTGTTAATTCTAACACACAAAGTCCTATGAGCTTAAATTTGCAACATTAGAGCAACAAGAATACAAGATCTACCAATAAGCTTGCATGTGAGAAAACTAAATGAAAGAAAAAATAGTCTAGAATCTGAAAAGGCAAAACTGATACTGCACCTGCTGAGCATAAGCATTTGCTAATGCGCAAAACATGCTAGCAGAAGGTTGAATGCCTTCTGACGTTAAAGCAGATATGCACTCTTCAGCATCCTGAAATTTACCATATTGCCCGTAAATATCAACAAGGATCGCATAAATGACCAAGCTTTCATTATGGCCCCATGATTTCATAATCTCAAAGTTTTCCTTTATAGTGTCCCACTTTCCCTGCTCTGCCAAGCCACCAATAATGGTGACGAAGATCTTAGGATCAGGATGGAACCCCTTTTCTTGCATCTTAGCAAACAAATGAAGAGCTTTACTGAGCTTTCCAGATTTACAATGCCAATGGATTAAATAATTCCAAGTCACGATATCAGGCCTTATACCCTGTTCTTGCATATCTGAAAACACTTCTAAGGCTTCATCCAGCTTACCACACTTCCCAAAGGTATCAATAATGCTGTTATAAATATGCTTGTCAAGTGGAATCCCCATCTCCCTGATCTCTTCAATGATGCCTATAGCTTTCTTCCACATCCCATTATCTCTATAAAGACCAATAACCTTACTGTAGACAAATGAATTAAGCTGAAAACCCTTCCGCTTCATTTCATTGATTAAGGACCAAGTATCTCCTAACCGCCCAGCATTGACATTGCAATCCAAAAGGATCTCATAAGTTTCTTGATTTCTACAAATACCCATTTCTTCCATTATCCTTAAAACCCTGTCTGCAAGCCCTAAGAGGCCTTTCTTCAAAAACCCCCGAAGCAATATGTTGTACAATTTTAGTCTTGGCTTCAACCCGAAACATAACATCTCTTGAAATAAAGCATCAGCTTCCAAAGTCCTGCCAACATTCAATAGAGCTTCAATCAAAAAAGTGTACGATGAGGAATTGGGACGACAACCCAGAGACTCCATTTGAGCTAGAAGAGTCATGGCCTCATCAATATTCCCAACTTTGCAACAGTCACAAATGCAGCAGTTGTATGATTCAGTAGAGGGTTCTTCTCCACTTGTGGACTCATTCGTTGGCCTAGTAATGGATTTATTATTCTTCATTGTTATTACATTAACCTCCTTCACATCATTGTTTCGCATAACATTACAGGGACTAGTAGAGTACTTGTGCAATAGGCTGCCTTTGGGGCGACTTGAGCAAACCAAAAAGAAAGGAGACATCCCATGAAGGGAGGGCAACGAAGGTGATGTGGGACAGAAATTGGGCTGCATCTTCTTGTCCCTGTTACATAATCTGTCACAAATGCAACCCACAAATCCTACAATCTGAAAAGATTAAATGAGATTACGCAATTTCGGTAATTTAACATTACCAGGACTACCGCATGGATTAAAGGAAGAAGAAGGTGGTAAGAAGGGACCTAACATGGCGGATTCATGGACTCCTCTGTACTCCGATATTCATCAAAACAAGCAATCAAAGCCAGCTGCACCCATTTCCGCCACTACTCTTCTTCAAAAGGCAACTCAAATGGGTTCTACAAGAAGCAAGTCTTCCTTTGGAAGCAGCAATTATGGACTACTGAGCTCTTCCTCTTCTTTCGATATAACCAATCTGATAAGAAATGGTACAGAGAGAGAGGTAGGCATGGGCGCGGGGCGAAGGTGAAGGTGGAGGTGGAGGTGGAGGCGGAGGCGGAGGAAGCGGCGGAGGCACGTATGAAGAAATTAACCATTCATCTTCTTTTTAAATAGACCTCGCCTTGTTTGGTCGGTTCTCATTAAGAATTTTCCGAAATTTAAAACGCAAAAAATTTTGTGAAATTCAATTCATGATTTTAATACAATTCAATTTTAAGAATTCAATTTTATAAATTTATTATAATTAAAATTAATTTCAATTTAATAAAATTTAAAATAATTTCTAAACTTTTGATAGAATTAAGCCAAAAACTATGTTAATTTAATCATACTTATCCCACTAATCTTTAAATTATAGTATGAACTTTAAATTAATTTTATCTGTTAAATTTTATTTTATATAAAAAGATATTTAGTTTGAATATCATTCTATAAGCTATTATTAAAATTTTATGAAAATTTAAAATTAAATCTCATATGATATTATTGTGGGATTTTGAATTTGATTTTTAATAAAAATTAATTAATTAAAAATTTTAATATTTTACTTAAAGTGTAGCCTAATATTTTAGTAAAAAAATATTTTTTTATTGATATAAAAATTTTTTTATTAATTAAAATTTTATTTTGTTAAAATACTAACGTGAATGTATTTTACTGCAAGGGTAAGATTACATCATTGAGTATTAATGTGGAAGAACGTATTTTTAAAATCATCTTAATTTTAATATATAAAAATTATTTTAATTTTAAATATAGAAAAATTATATTTACAAAATCTTACTTTCTTTTCTATGGATTTTTTTTTGTGAAATTGTTTATGAAAATTTTCTTGCCAAAGAAAAAAAAATTATTAAAATATAATAATTCGTGCTTATTTTCTTAATAAAAATAGTAAATTATTATTAAGTTTATTTTTAAAAATTTAATTAAATGAACATTTAATTAATTAATTTTAATATTATACAAACATTAATTTTAATATTATGCAAACATTTAATAGTAATTTATCATTAATTTTATGATCTTGTTTTGTATGGCTAATAAAGGTATTTTGCTTTGATCATCAAGTGTGAAATATTAAACAGTTTGATTTTATAAAATTAAAAATATTTTAATTAAATTTTAAAAAATAAAAATTAATATATTAAATAATATTTCACATTTTATAAAAAATCTAATATTAATTTACCCAAAAAAAAAAAATCTTGTGTATTACCATTATCTCATCCGGAATCCACGAGACTACAGTCCGCTGTGCGAGGGCCTAATATCAAAATCGAAGTTCTGGAAAAATTCAGCGGAGCATGGCTTGCACTGGAGTGCTGGCCTTTGTCTCATCACCTTCCAAGGTATGCAAAACCACCAACTCTCTTCCTTGCTCTCTACATCGCTCTCCTTCTACTACTTCTACTGCTTCAATGAATGAACAGCAACTAGATAACTCTGAAAGCAGTAGTATTACACCACAGAAATTTAGCTATAGCAGAGCTTCACCATCGGTCAGATGGCCCCATCTTAAGCTTTCTGAGACTTGCCCTTCTCCCCATACCCGGTTTAATGTTGCTTCCCCGCCGCCTGCCCATTTTGTTGATGAAATGCCCGAATCGGAGGGCGAAGATGGGACCCGGAATGTGGGTTCTGCAGAGTCTTTGGAAGTGGATGATGAGACCCAGGAAAGATTGGGGAGGAAGAGTAGAACTAGGGTTAAGAAAATGAACAAATTGGCCCTCAAGAGGGCCAAGGATTGGAGGGAAAGGGTGAAATTTTTTACTGATAGGATATTAGAATTGAAGCCGGATCAGTTTGTGGCTGATGTGTTGGATGATCGGAAGGTGCAGATGACACCTACTGATTTTTGCTTTGTTGTGAAGTGGGTAGGCCAGGAGAACTGGCACCGGGCATTGGAGGTGTATGAGTGGTTGAATTTGCGTCACTGGTATTCCCCTAATGCCCGGATGCTTGCCACTATTTTGGCCGTGTTGGGAAAGGCTTATCAAGAGGCCTTGGCTGTGGAAATATTTACTAGAGCAGAGCCCTCTGTTGGTAATACTGTGCAAGTCTATAACGCCATGATGGGTGTGTATGCAAGGACTGGTAGGTTCAATAAGGTTCAAGAACTGCTTGATCTGATGCGTGAGAGAGGATGTGAACCAGACCTTGTTAGTTTCAATACTTTGATAAATGCTCGATTGAAGGCAGGTGCAATGATGCCAAATGTGGCCATGGAGCTTTTAAATGAGGTGAGGAGGTCAGGGCTTAGGCCAGATACAATCACTTACAATACTCTTATTAGTGCTTGTTCACGTGAATCAAATTTGAAGGAGGCCATGAAGGTTTTTGATTATATGGAGGCTCATCGTTGTCAACCTGATCTATGGACGTACAATGCTATGATTTCCGTATATGGAAGATGTGGGTTGTCTGGCAAAGCAGAACAGCTTTTTAAGGAATTGGAGGTGAAAGGGTTTTTCCCAGATGCAGTGACATATAACTCTTTGTTGTATGCTTATGCAAGAGAAGGGAATGTGAATAAGGTAAAAGAGGTTTGTGAGGAAATGGTGAATACAGGGTTTAGTAAAGATGAGATGACATATAATACTATTATCCACATGTATGGAAGGCAAGGTCAGCATGATCTAGCATTAAAGCTTTATAGGGACATGAAGTTTTCAGGTCGAACTCCTGATGCAGTTACATATACTGTCTTGATTGATTCACTTGGGAAGGCAAATAAGATGGCAGAGGCTGCTAGTGTGATGTCAGAGATGTTGGACACAGGAGTTAAACCTACTTTAAGGACTTATAGTGCTTTGATTTGTGGGTATGCCAAGGCTGGGAAACGAGTGGAGGCTGAAGAGACATTTGATTGCATGCTAAGATCTGGAATTAGACCCGATCAACTAGCATACTCAGTTATGTTGGATATCTTCTTGAGGTTTAATGAGCAAAAGAAGGCAATGATGTTGTACAAGCAAATGGTTCGCGATGGTATCCCTCCAGATCCTACTGTTTATGGGGTAATGCTTCGAAATCTTGGAAGAGAAAGTAAAGTGGAGGATATTGAAAGAGTAATTAGAGATATGGAAGAACTATGTGGTATGAATCCACAATCTATTGCTTCTATTCTTGTCAAGGGTGAATGCTATGATGCTGCCTCAAAAATGCTGAGGCTGGCCATCAGTGGGTGCTGTGAAATTGACCATGAGAGTTTACTGTCCATTTTGAGTTCATATAGTTCATCTGGGAGACACTCTGAAGCACTTGACTTGCTTAAATTCTTAAAAGAACATGCTCCTAGATCCAGCGAACTTGTAACTGAAGCTTCAATTGTTACACTTTGCAAGGCTAAGCAGTTAGATGCTGCTTTAAAGGAATATAACAGCATGAGGGAATTTGGCTGGTTTTCTGGGAGTTGTACCATGTATGAGTCCTTGATTCAGTCCTGTGAAGAAAATGAACTCACTGCTGAAGCTTCTCAAATTTTTTCTGACATGAGATTCAGTGGTGTCAAACCTTCTGAATCTCTCTACCAAAGTATGGTGCTCTTGTATTGTAAAATGGGTTTCCCTGAAACAGCTCATCATATGATTGACTTGGCAGAATTGGAAGGCATGCCGTTTGATAATATCTCTATTGATGTTGCTGTCATTGAGACATATGGAAAATTGAAGTTGTGGCAGAAAGCAGAAAGCCTGGTGGGGAATCTTAGACAAAGATGTGTGACTGTGGATCGGAAAGTCTGGAATGCTTTAATACAAGCTTATGCAGCAAGTGGCTGTTATGAGCGAGGCAGGGCTGTTTTTAATACAATGATGAGAGATGGTCCTTCCCCAACTGTAGATTCCATTAATGGTCTTTTGCAAGCTTTGATTGTTGATGGAAGATTGGAAGAGCTTTATGTGGTAATCCAGGAGTTGCAAGATATTGGTTTTAAAATCAGCAAAAGTTCTATTTTTTTGATGCTTGATGCATTTGCAAGGGCAGGAAATATATTTGAAGTGAAAAAAATATACCATGGAATGAAGGCCGCCGGTTATTTTCCCACCATGCATCTTTACAGAATAATGATTGGGTTGTTATGCAGGGGAAGACGGGTAAGAGATGCTGAAGCCATGGTTTCTGAGATGGAAGAAGCAGGATTCAGGCCTGATCTTTCAATATGGAATTCCATGCTCAGGTTATACACTGGAATTGATGATTTTAGGAAGACAACTCAAATTTACCAGCGGATTAAACAAGATGGACTTGAACCAGATGAGGACACTTACAAAACATTGATTGTAATGTATTGCAGAGACCATAGACCGGAGGAAGGGCTTTCACTGATGCACGAAATGAGAAGGGTTGGATTGGAGCCCAAATTGGATACTTACAAAAGTTTGATTGCAGCATTTGGTAAGCAGCAATTGGTGGTGCAAGCAGAGGAACTTTTTGAAGAGTTACTATCAAAAGGATATAAATTGGATCGCTCTTTTTATCATATTATGATGAAAATATTTAGAAATTCTGGAAATCACTCCAAAGCTGAAAAGCTGTTGAGCATGATGAAGGATGCAGGAGTAGAACCCACTATTGCCACAATGCACTTACTCATGGTGTCCTATGGCAGCTCTGGACAGCCCCAGGAAGCTGAAAAAGTGCTCACTAATTTGAAAGGATCAGGTTTAAATCTCAGTACGCTACCGTATAGTTCTGTTATTGACGCTTATCTTAGAAATAGGGATTACAATGTTGGAATTCAGAAACTCATGGAGATGAAGAAAGATGGTCTGGAGTCAGATCACAGAATATGGACATGCTTTATTAGAGCTGCTAGTTTGTCCCAGCACACACGTGAAGCCATTATCCTTTTAAATGCTTTGCGAGATTCTGGCTTTGATCTCCCAATCAGGTAGTCATTAGCTATTAACTGTAAGTGAGGCTAGAATCTCCTAGATACATTTTTTTTTAATATTCCGATTGATTATCCTTTTGCAGGCTTCTAACATTGATTATCCTTTTGCAGGCTTCTAACACAAAGATCTGAGTTGCTAGTTTCAGAGGTGGATCAATGTCTCGAGATGCTTGAAAACATGGAAGACAATGCAGCCTTCAACTTTGTTAATGCCTTGGAGGATTTGTTGTGGGCATTTGAACTTCGAGCCACTGCTTCATGGGTTTTTCAATTGGCAGTCAAGAGGAGCATCTATGGCCATGATGTGTTCAGGTGGGTGCTGATAAATTAAAAAGTGAAGATAAACTTTCTTTTGCGTTATTTGTATTTATACCAAGAAAATAAGGCAGTTCTGGATTGAAAAGGATGAAAGAATCTCTTTTTTATGAAATTAAACAAAAAAAAGTGTCTGAAAGATATAATACTATGTTACATGCCAAATTATACGTAAGTATCAGACATTAATTTCTCTTGTAATTTTGTTTTCACTTTGCATTACCTTGCTTGTACCTTGTGGTCTTTGTGATGCAGGGTGGCTGACCAAGATTGGGGGGCTGATTTTAGAAAGTTGTCAGGTGGTGCAGCTCTTGTTGGTCTTACTTTATGGCTGGACCACATGCAGGCAAGTTCTCTTATGCACTTATAAACTTTTTTACACGAGTCATATTATTCATTCATGTTACTTCTGTTAGGGGCAGTGGAGCACTGAGCTAATTTCTGATAGTAAATGTCATTACTGTTGCCACTATTGTTGGTGGTTGTTCTATGATATACAGCCAACTTACCAGTACTTGAGACTCTTGATATTTTGTGCATCTTGAAGTTATAGACCATCATCCTTATCTGGTTAGTGAATCGTAGTTCTTTCAACTTTCATAAATCTTGATAATGCTGAAAATGCTCCAAATTTTTTGGCTTTGACCATTGTAGTGGCCCTAGAGTATAGAACTCTGTCATATGATGAAAATTGGGATAATTACTAGAATCCCTCCTAAGGTTTAGTACTATCAACAGTTCAACACTCAAGTCCTTGTTCAAAAAATATGCATTTTGGTCTCTCAGTGGACATTCTTTTAACAGACTGGTGGGAGTATATGACATGTATAGAAAAGTTGTTCTTAATTTTGGATTAAATCCTTGTCAACTACTCTTTTCCCCACTTCTCTGTTTCTCTCTCTCCTCCTTGGTCCTGTCATCCAGTTTCGTTAAAATCTAAGAGAATAGAAATCAATCTATTCAATTTTTTTTTTTCATTGTTGAGAGCAAATCAAAATGAAGCTAAAGGAATACAAATGTACCTTCTGACACTAGTAACCATTCTTTCAAACCATTTTCTTTGGAAGCTAAAATAGAATACAAATCAAAGATGAAGGGCGCCCCTATCATGCATTTGAAGAATCCAAAAAAGCCAAGAAACTTTTTTTTTTTTTTTAGGAGAACTGGAAAAGGCCAATAATTGTGGAAGTATCAAAGAATGGGCTAGCTCTCTGAAGCTCAGATTTCCAACTCAATCTGATATTCAATTAATACCTCGTATCTGTTTGTGTATGTGCATGCAAGCATTCCCAAGAGTTTATGTCCGTGCATGTGCGTGTGCATGTATGCTATTTACATAAGTTTCTCATTTCACATATAAATGATTTCACTGTGAATGCATGACGTTACTATTCTTTGGGAAAATGATAATGAGTGCTTTTAGCTCAAATCATTTTTGTGCATCTATTATGGTAGGATGCTTCTTTACAAGGTTATCCAGCATCTCCTAAGTCAGTTGTGCTGATAACTGGGACTGCTGAATACAACATGGTTTCACTTAATAACACATTGAAGGCATGCCTTTGGGAGATGGGATCTCCATTTCTTCCCTGCAAAACACGAAGTGGACTCCTTGTGGCTAAGGCACACTCCCTCAGAATGTGGTTGAAGGACTCGCCTTTCTGCTTGGACCTTGAGTTGAAAGATGCTCCATCTCTCCCTGAATCAAACTCGATGCAGCTTATTGAGGGATGTTTCATAAGGCGTGGCCTTGTTCCTGCCTTTAAGGAGATAACTGAGAAACTTGGATTCGTGAGGCCAAAAAAATTTGCAAAATTGGCTTTACTATCAGATGACAAAAGAGAAAAGGCAATTCAAGCTGACATAGAGGGTCGGAAAGAAAAGTTGGAAAAGCTTAAGAGTGAGGTTGAGCTTAGGAGGAAAAATAAGATAAAGAAGCTAAGAAAGAGAAAATCTATTCAGCGAGTCATGCTGTCAAAGCCTGAGGAGATTAAAGTAGATTATCAAACTGTGGAATAGAAATGCCCTGTTAGGAAGACTACATGATTATGTTGAAATTTATCTAGCTATGTGATTTAGCAATTTCCTGTGCCTTGTGGTCAACCATGGAGTATTGCAGTTGCTGAAGTGAATGAGCAAGAAAATTTCCCCTTTCTGACTACAAATCGTTAAAGTGATAAGAGAACCTCATAATTCTGGCTTGTCACAGATGCTATATCATTCCATGCAGCTAATCACAGACTAATTGCACTTCATGTAAGAATCTCTTTACTATTTTCTTGCAGCGTGGCGTTGTATTATTTTGAGCATTTGCAATTTATATATTCCTTGTTTATCCTAACCTTCTCCTTAATTGCATGCAGTTAAGCTTCTGGAAAATGGGGGAAATAAAATGATGCTTTATTTTTTATGAAGCAAATCATCATTGCTGGAAGCATAGAACAAAGAATTTTAACTAACAGAGAGATAAAACTCGTCAAGGCTTCAATCATCATTCTTTTTTGTCACTCCTTAACTGGAAACCATGGTAATTTGTGGTTAACTCTGATCATGTTCTTCTGGTGTCCAGCGGCGCACAGAACATTCTGCCATGATGGTTCGCACAGCGCAAGCTATAACTCTAGTTTGCATCCAACATTTTATGGAGAAGTGGCGTCCTTCAAGAATTCTTTTCTGATTGAACTGAATTATGTTGACAGCTCTGATCTAGCCCAGAACTCTGCAATAGGCATAATGACTGGAGACAGCAATGTTGTGATAGAAATTCTCTCTTCCCCTTGAAAAAGAGTCTGGCTGGTTATCTTCCAAATCAACCATACCAGAAAACATCTATTTGAATAGCTGATTTTATCTGTAATTACTACGGATCAACAATATTTTCTTGGCAATGTCCACTGTGGACTTGTTAGAACTAATACTTCAATTAGCTGAATGAAATCATGACTAGACAAAGTTCATGTCACGATGTAACCTATGGATCGGATCGGCACTAGTACCTGGGTCAGCCTAAATCCCCCGAAGCCCGTAGTAAGTCTAACTATTCATTAACTCAACTCTAAGGCCCATTTGAGCCTATCTCCAAGAATTTAACCAGATAGAGTCCGGTCATAAAATGGACCATAAAATAGGGAGTTTTTGACTCGCCCGACTTGTAAACACAATATATATAATCATCTGGGGAGTTCAACTCACCCTCCACATAATCAAAAGGTCATAATTTATGTGGGAGCTCAGCTAGTTTTGTTATGGAAGGATAATAATCGACTGTTTCTAAAGCTGGCCAAGTTCTTAACTAAAATATTTTCTTGGCAATGTCCACTGTGGACTTGTTAGAACTAATACTTCAATTAGCTGAATGAAAATCATGACTAGACAAAGTTCATGTCACGATGTAACCTATGGGTCGGATCGGCACTAGTACCTGGGTCAGCCTAAAGCCCCCGAAGCCCGTAGTAAGCCTAACTATTCATTAACTCAACTCTAAGGCCCATTTGGGCCTATCTTCAAGAATTTAACCAGATAGAGTCCGGCCATAAAATGGACCATAAAATGGGGAGTTTTTGACTCGCCCGACCTGTAAACACAATATATATAATCATCTGGGGAGCTCAACTCACCCTCCACATAATCAAAAGGTCATAATTTATATGGGAGCTCAGCTCCCTCACCCAATCCCATCATACATGCATTTAATAAGTTTACAGGTCCAACATGATAATTATATTACAGACCCAATCAAATGAATATTTCTAACACATGCAGAATTTCTAGAAGTTAACAAAATTATACAAACGTTACAGACATTAATAGACGACCTGTGAAGAAGAAAAGCAGGTTAACCACAACAATAATCCTCTTGTAGCCTGGAAAAATAATGAACAGGAGTGAGCATTCAACTTAGAGAGTAAAATATCAATTTTAACCATAATCTCTATAGCTATCTAAAGCTAATGCACCCTGTGAAGTGAAATGCAACATCGTCATAACTTTCATACAAATCACATCAAAAAGGCAATTTGGAGTACTCACACACCGGATAATGTCAAACAATACATATATGGGAGTTGATCCCCTATACAGCCCTCTTAATCCAACCTCTGCCAGCGAAGATCTCAGCCGGACTTTCGCTTAATAAACCAAATACGGGGTCCCAGGAAAAAATCAAGCCGTGTCTACCCCGAAGAACCGGATCCCAAAAAAGATCTCAAGCCATGTCTACCCGTCCTGTCCATATCCAACAACACACTACATGCACACCAACGCACGCACACTGCTCCAAATTACCACAAACAACATCCATGGCACTTTAACAGTTGTGAATGCAACATAAAACGTGCCTAGAGTTTAACTACATAGATACATACATATAAGTGATCCATGAGTATAATTGAACATATAATAATATCGAAATTAGAATTAAAATTAATATTTTACTCACAGACTTAACCACAGTCACTATGGCAGTTGGGCGGAGGAGGAAGGCTGTCCCTGCTCACCTGACAATTTTATTACAATTAATTAATACATTTGACTTAACACAAATTAAGAAAAAGATCAAAGATGTCCTAAGTCGTGTTGAAAATCCGGCAGAGTCTTCCCTATACCTAGGACCTACCCAACCTGCAAAATGGTTTAAAACGCACTTCTATATCCACAAACCATACACCAACAACTCAATTACATCACATAGCCCCTCATGGGCCCATCCAAATAGTCATCAGTCACAATATGTAAAATTACAGTTTAGTCCTTATAATTGATCCTTTTGCAAAAACTATCCAAATGAGCTCTAAAAATTCTAAAACTTTGCCCCGCGGTCCTTAGCAACATTACTAAGCTAATGCAAAAGGAATCATAATTTTCTGAGCTACCATGAATATTTTATGGATTTTTAATCTAATTTAAGCACTAGACAATTAAGAAAAAGTAAAGTTCGGGTTTACCTATGCCGATTTCGACCTCTGGAATGCACTCGGGACGTCTAACAACAGTGGGGTAGCCAAAATCTTGACCCAATTCCGAAACTTTTTCGATAGCCTGTCTGTCTGGTCGGAAATTCATAGACCCGGACAACCGTCAAATTTCTGCAAATTGAAGGTACCTACACGAAGCCCACAATACAGGGGTTAGTACATAATTTTTACGAAATTTTCTAAGCTCATTTAGTGCTCGAAAAAATACTATGAAGTTTCGTGAGACTCACCGAAAAATGATATCGAAAAATTTTGAAATTTATATTGCCGCGAAGCTCTCGACGAGTAGAGCGCTCTGGTACTCTCGGTTTTCTCGTGGGGTTCACGGTTTGCGAGAAATCTAGCCCAAAAATTGAAATTGGCTAAAACTTTTCGAACAAAAATTAGGCAAATTGCTTGATGGATTTTAGTGTTCTTGGCGTCTATGGAAAGCTCTCGAGGTGTGGATGAGTTTAGACACAAGACCCGGCCTAAACCGTGGTCGGATTGGCAGAATTTTGATCGAAAAGCCGAAACAGCATGGGCGCAAAAGGGGAGCTTCGCGCGTCATTTCTGGCCGCCTGGAGTGTCGGCCGATGGCGGGGAAGAGCTGGGGCGTCACGCCGACGAGGTGGGAGGCTAGGGTGGCGACAACGTAGCATGGGGAGGAGGGAGGAGAGAGAAAATGAGAGAGAGAGGAAGAGGGACGGGAACACGTGGGGAAGGAAGGAAGAAGAAAAGAAAAGGCCAGTCCGATCCGATCCGGTTCGATTCGGCCGGTCTGATTCAGGGTACAAAATTTTGAATTTTTACTCTGCCTTGGAACAGAAAACGAGGTCCAAAAATTCTGAAAAAATTCTAGAAAACTCAGAAAAATTCGTAGAGTCCAAATATATTTTTAGTTTTGCCATGTGGTCTTTAAATTAATTTTTAAAAATCATCAAAGTTTTATATTTTCAGAAAATCGAACCCGATTTCTAAAATCCAAATAATTTCAAATAATTTTCCAAAAATTTAAATAAAATAAAATATTAATATTTACCCACAAAATAATAAATTTAAAAATTTGGGGTGTTACATTCTTCCCCCCTTACAGAAAATTCGTCTTCGAATTTTACACAAGGCAGAATAAAGTACAGAATTACACATTGAATAGATAAGGGTACTTGCTATGCATGTCCCGCTCTGACTCCCAGGTGCACTCTTCCAGCAACTAGCTCCTTCACAAAACCTTAACCATAGGGATCTGTTTTGATCTTACCTGCTTCACTTGGTAGTCCACTATGGCTACAGGTTGTTTCTCAAACGTTAAGTTTTCTTTCAGCTCTACTACATCCGGCTGCAGCACATGAGAAGGATCAGGTATGTATTTCCTAAGCATGGAGATGTAGAATACAAGATGAACTTGAGAAAGGTTGGGTGGTAATTTCAACCGATAGGCAACCGCTCCAACTATATCAGTAACCTCAAAAGGTCCAATATACCGAGGTGCCAACTTGCCCTTCTTTCCAAATCTCATGACTCCCTTCATCGGAGAAACCTTCAGGAATATATGTAATCGCCTACTGCAAACTCTACATCCCTCCATCTGGGATCTGCATAACTTTTCTGCCTACTGAAAGCTGTTTTCATTCGTTCCCTGATTAAAGGAACTATCTCTGAAGTGTACTGCACTAGGTCTACATCATGCACCTTTGCTTCTCCCATTTCTGTCCAACATAGAGGAGACCTACACTTTATGCCATATAATGCCTCATAGGGTGCCATCCCTATGCTAGAATGATAACTGTTGTTGTAGGCAAACTCCACCAAAGGTAGATGATCATCCAATTGACCTTCAAAATCAAAAACACGCATGCGAAGCATGTCTTTCAGCGTTTGAATTGCCCTTTTGGATTGCCCATCTGTCTGAGGGTAGAAAGCGGTACTAAAGTTCAACTGTGTGCCAAGTGCTTCCTGCAACTTCTTCCAAAATCGAGAAGTGAACTGGAGCCCTCTGTCAGATATTATGGAAGCAGGAACTCCATGCAATCTGACTATTTCTCAAATATAGAGTTGGGCGTACTGTGCATCAGAATATGTGGTCTTCACAGGCAAGAAATGAGTTGATTTATTTAGACGGTCTACAATTACCTATATCGAATCATATCCCCACGTGGTACGAGGCAACCTAGTCACAAAATCCATAGTAATCATTTTCCACTTTCATTCTGGGATAGGGAGCTCTTGCAGCTTCCCTGATAGCCTCTGGTGTTCAAACTTCACCTTCTGACAAGTCAAGCACTTGGACACAAAGTCAGCTATGTCTCTCTTCATGCCATTCCACTAGTAGCTGTCTTTCACATCATGGTACATCTTAGTGGAGCCTAGGTGGACATTGTATAGTGTATAGTGTGCCTCTCGCATGATTTCATTTCTGAGATTGTCCACATCGGGCACACATATCCTGAAACCTTGCATAAGGGGGCCATCATTGGCAAATCCAAACTCACTAGCTTCACCCTGTTGTACTCTTTCTATGATCTTTATCAATTGCTGGTCTCTGTGCTGGGAAACTCTGACTCTATCTCGCAGGTCTGGTCTTATAAAAAAATGGTCCAACAATACCCCCCTCATCTGAAAGATCTAAGATCAGACCTTGATCCATCAACTCATGTATTTCCTGAATCAGCGGTCTCTTCTCTGCTTATATGTGCGCTAAGCTGCAAGAAGATTTTCTGCTTAAAGCATCTGCTACTACATTGGCCTTCTCAAGGTGGTACTGGATGGTATAATCATAGTCCTTTAGAAGCTCCATCCATCTTCTCTGTCTTAAATTTAAATCCCTCTGTTGGAAGATGTACTTCAAACTCTTGTGGTCAGTGTATATCTCGCACACTTCACCATATAGGTAATGTCTCCAAATCTTTAGTGCAAAGACTACAGCCGCCATTTCCAAATCATGGGTGGGGTAGTTCTGCTCATGCCTCTTTAGCTGCCTTGAAGCATAAGCTACTACTTTTCCATTCTGCATCAAAACAACCCTAAGCCAACTTTGGAGGTATCAGAGTACACGGTATATCCTTCACCACTCATCGGTAATGTCAACACAGGGGTGGTGGTTAGACACTCCTTAAGCTTCTGGAAACTCTCCTCACAAACATCTGTCCAAATGAATGGAACATTCTTCCGAGTTAACTTAGTTAGGGGAGCTGATATCCTGAAAAAATCTTGCACAAAATGCCTATAGTAGCCAGCTAGGCCCAGAAAACTTCACACCTCAGTGACTATTGCAGGCCTAAGCCAATCAGTTACAGCCTCAATTTCCTTGGGATCTACTTGAATGCCTTCACTAGAAACCACGTGTCCTAAGAATGAGATGCTTTCTAGCCAAAATTCACATTTTGAAAATTTGGCATATAGCTGGTGCTCTCTCAAAGTCTGTAACACCATCCTTAAATGCCACACGTGTTCTTTCTTGATCCGACAGTATACCAAAATGTCATCTATGAATACGATGACAAAACGGTCCAGGAATGGCCTGAACACCCTGTTCATCATGTCACGACCCAACCTATGGGCTGGACCGGCACTAGGACCTGGGCCAGCCTAAAGCCCCCGAGGCCCGTAGTAAGCCTAACTGTTCATTAACCCAACTCTAAGGCCCATTTGGGCCCAATTTCAAGAAAACAAACGGACAGAGTCCGACCATAATATGGACTTTCCAATGGGGAGTTTTTGACTCACCCGACCTGTAAACACAATATATAGTCATTTGGGGAGCTCAGCTCACCCTCCACATACTTATCAATATGAAAATAAATGGGAGCTCAGCTCCCTCATCCAATCCATCAAACATGCATAGCATATTAAGTTTACAGGTCCCAAAATAATAATTTAGTTTACAGACCCAAATCAAATAAACATTTCTAACACATGCGGAAATTCTAAGATTTAACAAGTTTATACAAACAGTAATAATTGACCTGCGAGGGAGAAAGCAGGTTAACCTCAAAAAAATATCCTCCTGTGGCCTGTAAAAATTTTTGAACAGGAGTGAGCATTTGACTCAGAGAGTAAAATATCAATTTTAACCATAATCCCTATAACTATCTTAAACTAATGCACCCTGTAGAGTGAAATGCAACATCAACAACATTTTCACATCATAACATCAAAAAGGTAATTTGGAGCACTCACACACCCTGTAGTATCAATCATAACATATGGGAGCTGATCCCCTATATAGCTCTTTTAAATCCAACCTGGTGCCAGCGAATTACTCAAGCTCGGACTTCCACTTAATAACCAAATCGAAGGTCCCAGCGAATTACTCAAGCCGTGACTACCCCGTCCTATCCATAGTCCACACCACATCACACGCACGCCAACGCACGCACACTGCTCCAAATTACCACAACAACATCCATGGCACATCAACAGTTATGAATGCAACATAAATCGTGCCTAGAGTTTAACTACATAAATATATGCATATAAGTGATGCATGGGCATGCTTGAACGTATAATAATATCGAAATTACAATTAAAATTAATATTTTACTCACAGACTTGACGATGGTCATTGAGGCGGCTGGGCGGAGGAAGAAGGTCGTCCGCTCACGACAATTTTATTACAATCATTTAATAAATTTGACTCAATACAAACAAAGAAAAAGACCAATACGTCCTAAGTCATGCCGAAAATCCGGCAGAGTCTCCCCTATACCTAGGACCTACCCAACCTGTAAAATGGCTCAAAACACACTTCTATATTCACAATCCATCTATCCACAGCTCAATCATATCACACAGCCCCTCCTGGGCCCATCAAATTAGTCATCCATCACAATACGCAAAATTTCAATTTAGTCCTTATTATTGATCATTTTTGCAAAAACTGCCCGAACAAGCTCTAAAAATTATAAAACTTTGCCTCGCGGTCCTTAGCAATATTACTAAGCTATTGCAAAAAGAATCGTAATTTTCTAAGCTACCACGAATATTTTATGGATTTTTAATCCTATTTAAGCACTAGGAAATTACGAAAAAGCAAGGTTCGGGTTTACCTTTGCCGATTTCGACTTCGGGGACGCACTCGGGACGTCTGACAATGGGGGGCTAGCCAAAACCTCGGTCCAATTCGGAGACTTTTCCGAATAGTGCATCGCCGAAATTCACTGCATCTTGGCCAATTTCCGCGAATTGAGGGTACCTACACGAAGCCCATAACACGGGGTTAGTACATAAATTTTTCAGAATTTTCTAAGCTCATTTAATGCTCGGAAAAACACCGCGGTTCGTGGGACCCACCGAAAACGGTGTCGGAAAAATTTGAAATTTATGTCGTTGCGGCTCTCGACGAGTGGAGCGTCTTGGTAGCCTCGGTTTTCGTGGGATTCACTTTTCAGAAATCTAGCCCAAAAGTCGAAATGGGCTAAAATCTTCCCGAGCAAAAATCGGACAAACCGCTCGATGGATTTCGGCGTTCTTGGTGTCTATGGAAAGCTCTCGCCGAGTAGATGATTTTAGACACAAGACCTGGTCCAATTGGTGGCCGGATCGGCCGAATTTTGGCCGGAGAAACCGACGCAGCAGCGAGGAGGGGCGTTATGCGCGTTCCGGCCGGTTGGGCGGCGGCCGGCCGATACCGGGAGGCGCGCCGTGAGGTGGGGACGTAGGGGAGGCGGTCAGCAGGAGGGCAGAGAGAGAAAAGAGAGAGAAAAGGGAGAGGGAACGTCGCGTGGAGGAAGAAAAAGGGAAGAAAGCCGGTCCGATTCGACCGGTCCGATCCGTCCGATTCGATTCGGCAGTTCGATTCGAATACAAAATTTTGAATTTTTACTCTGCCTCGGGACCGAAAACGAGGTCCAAAAATTTCGAAAAAAATTTCAGAAAACTCAGAAAAATACGTAGACTCCAAATATATTTTTAGTTTTGCCACGTGGTCTTTAAATTAATTTTTAAAAATCATCAAAGTTTATATTTTCGAAAAATTGAACCCGATTTTTAAAATCCGAAAAATCCCAAAAAAATTCCTAAAATTTAAATAAAATTAAAATACCACAAATGCTCATAAAATTTAAAATTTTGGGGTGTTACACATGAAGTCCATGAAGGCTGCTGGTGCATTAGTGAGTCCAAAAGATATTACCAAGAACTCGTAATGACCATATCTTATCCTGAATGTTGTCTTGGACACATCCTCATTCCTGATTCTCAACTGATGGTAGCCTGATCGTAGGTCTATTTTGGAAAAGAATCCAGCCCCTTGGAGCTGATCAAACAGATCATTGATCCGAGGAAGTGAATACTTGTTCTTCACAGTCACCTTGTTCAGCTGTCTATAATCAATACACAACCTCAAGGACCCATCTTTCTTTCTCACGAATAGAATAGGAGCGCCCCAAGGTGAAGTGCTCGAACGTATGAAACCCTTGTCCAAAAGCTCCTATAGTTGCTCCTTTAACTCTTTCAATTCTGCTGGTACCATCCTGTAAGGAGGCATTGATATGGGGTTTCTACCTGGTACAACATCAATGCAGAACTCTATTTCCCTTCCTGGTGGCAACCCTGGAAGCTCCTTAGGGAAGACATCCATGAATTCTCTGACAACATGAACATTTTCCATGTTGACACCTTCTACAGATGTATCTCTCACCAATGCCAAATACCCATGACATCTACGCCTCAATATTTTTCTAGCACTAATTGTTGACACCAAATTATATGGAGCCACACTTCTGTCACCATCAAAGCTAAATTCTTCCACCAGGTGTGTGGACATTATATAGTGTATAGTGTGCCTCTCGCATGATTTCATTTCTGAGATTGTCCACGTCGGGCACACATATCCTGGAACCTTGCATAAGGGGGGGCCATCATTGGCAAATCCAAACTCACCACCTTCACCCTGCTGTACTCTTTCTATGATCTTTATCAATTGCTGGTCTCTGTGCTGGGAAACTCTGACTCTATCTCGCAGGTCTGGTCTTATCAAAAAATTGTCCAACAATACCCCCTCATCTGAAAGATCTAAGATCAGACCTTGATCCATCAACTCATGTATTTCCTGAATCAGCGGTCTCTTCTCTGCTTATATGTGCGCCAAGTTGCAAGAAGATTTTCTGCTTAAAGCATCTGCTACTACATTGGCCTTCTCAAGGTGGTACTGGATGGTATAATCATAGTCCTTTAAAAGCTCCATCCATCTTCTTTGTCTTAAATTTAAATCCCTCTTTTGGAAGATGTACTTCAAACTCTTGTGGTCAGTGTATATCTCGCACACTTCACCATATAGGTAATGTCTCCAAATCTTTAGTGTAAAGACTACAACTGCCATTTCCAAATCATGGGTGGGGTAGTTCTGCTCATGCCTCGTTAGCTGCCTTGAAGCATAAGCTACTACTTTTCCATTCTGCATCAAAACAACCCTAAGCCAACTTTGGAGGTATCAGAGTACACGGTATATCCTTCACCACTCATCGGTAATGTCGACACAGGGGTGGTGGTTAGACACTCCTTAAGCTTCTGGAAACTCTCCTCACAAATATCTGTCCAAATGAATGGAACATTCTTCCGAGTTAACTTAGTTAGGGGAGCTGATATCCTGGAAAAATCTTGCACAAAATGCCTATAGTAGCCAGCTAGGCCCAGAAAACTTCACACCTCATTGACTATTGCAGGCCTAAGCCAATCAGTTACAGCCTCAATTTTCTTGGGATCCACTTGAATGCCTTCACTAGAAACCACGTGTCCTAAGAATGAGATGCTTTCTAGCCAAAATTCACATTTTGAAAATTTGGCATATAGCTGGTGCTCTCTCAAAGTCTGTAACACCATCCTCAAATGCCACACGTGTTCTTCCTTGATCCGACAGTATACCAAAATGTCATCTATGAATACGATGACAAAACGGTCCAGGAATGGCCTGAACACCCTGTTTATCAAGTCCATGAAGGCTGTTGGTGCATTAGTGAGTCCAAAAGACATCACCAAGAACTCATAATGACCATATCTTGTCCTGAATGTTGTCTTGGACACATCCTCATTACTGATTCTCAACTGATGGTAGCCTGATCGTAGGTCTATTTTGGAAAAGAATCCAGCCCCTTGGAGCTGATCAAAGAGATCATTGATCCGAGGAAGTGAATACTTGTTCTTCACAGTCACCTTGTTCAGCTGTCTATAATCAATACACAACCTCAAGGACCCATCTTTCTTTCTCACGAATAGAATAGGAGCGCCCCAAGGTGAAGTGCTCGGACGTATGAAACCCTTGTCCAAAAGCTCCTATAGTTGCTCCTTTAACTCTTTCAATTCTGCTAGTGCCATCTTATAAGGCGGCATTGATATGGGGTTTGTACTTGGTACAACATCAATGCAGAACTCTATTTTCCTTCCTGGTGGCAACCCTGGAAGCTCCTCAGGAAGACATCCATGAATTCTCTGACAACAAGAACATTTTCCATGTTGACACCTTCTACAGATGTATCTCTCACCAATGCCAAATACCCATGACATCCACGCCTCAACATTTTTCTACCACTAATTGTTGACACCAAATTATATGGAGCCACACTTCTGTCAACATCAAAGCTAAATTCTTCCACCAGGTGTGTGGAAATACACCTTTTTGTTTCTGCAGTCTAAAGTGGCATAATAAGTTACCAATCAATCCATTCCCAAAATTACATCGAAATCTATTACTGGTAAAGGAACCAAGTCTGCTGGGAGGATTCTGCCATCCACTACTACTGGACTACCCGAAAAAACCATGTCTATATCTATGTTGTCACTAAGCGGGGTAGCTACAGACAAAGAGCATTCTAAAATTGTTGGGTTCCTACCCAATCTCATGGCAAAAACTGGGGAGACAAATGAGTGCGTAGCACCCGGATCTATCAAAACACGAGCCTCATAGGAACAGACTAGAAGAATACCTGCCACAACTGCATTGGAAGCCTGAGTATCCTGGTGGGTTAAGGTGAAAACCCGAGCTTGACCCCTACCCTGCGTTGCAGAACCCTGATACTGACTTCTACCTCCTGATCTGCCTCCAAATCCATGTCCTCCTAGTCCTCGGTCCTGTTGGCCATCGAATCGATCGCCGCCATATCAAGTACCGTGGATACGGTGACGAGGAACATTTGCAATGTAACCTCGTGGACCCCATCTGTGGCTCGCTGAACACGAGACATTCCCTAGCAAAGTGACCTTGTTGGCCACACCTGAAACATACTCTTGAACCCATCATACAACGTCCTAAATGTCCTCTTCCACATTGTGCGTAAGGTGCAAGGGAGGATCCTGAACCAGACCCAGAACTACTGTATCCCGAGCTGTGACCACTGCTGGATCCATACCCTGATCTGAATCCTCGAGATTTGTGTCCAAAACCACTCTTCTTGTTCCTATTTCTTCCTCTGTAATGACTTTGGCCTCCGCTATCCGTAGTACCCATGTGGGGAACACCTGAAGAACCCTCTGCTCTATTTTTCTTTGCCTTTCCACTGTCATCTCCTGTATAGCTAATCTCAATCTGTCGGGCTCGATCAACTACCATATCAAAAGACTGATAAGACATCATGGCCAGGTTTGCATACCTCTTATCCAGCCCCTTTAGGAACCTTTTTATCTTCATACTTTCTATAGCCACTGATGTAGGGGCATATCCGCCGCTTTCGTAAATTTCAGAGCATATTCATCTACTGCACTGCCATTCTCGCCTTAAGGCCTCAAAGGCCCATCGCTTTTGATCTCAAACTTTCTCGGTATAAACTCGTTGATAAACAAGACTACATAACCGGGTCCATGAAAAACCTTCCATCCGAGGTAATATGTAGTCATTCGTCCATTGTCTAGGCATAGGCCCCATGACATGCTGCACACACTCTATAAGTCTCCTATCAGTCAACTGCAACTCTATCCCTGCCTGTTTACAGGAATCCAAAAACCGATGGGCATCGTCTGACACATCATAAGTACCAGGCACCAACTTCTTGAAATTAATTATTTGTTTATAAGGTTCCCCTCTTGGTGCTATGGACTACTGCTGTTGGGGAGGGTGAACCATATACTGTGCCATCATATTGAAGGTTCTCTACAAACCAACTAGAGTAGCTGCCATTGGGTCCATGGGACCCTGAGCCATAAAAGACTGACCTGAACTGGTGGTGGCTGCTCCTCTACTTGAGCAGCTGTAGGCCTCCTACCTTACCTCCCGGGGCAGGCGCCTCATCCTGTGCTGACAACTTATCAGGCACATCTAGTTATGGTGCAGTGGCAGCTCTTCTACTTCTACGCATTTTCCTGAAATTCAGCAGCATTAGCCCATAAAATTCAAAACGGCATGTTACACAACTCTATAGACTCATATTTACACACAATTATATAAAGCAGAAACTAGAAGCAAAGAGGACAATGCAAGACGAATGTGGACCCTATATTCCGCATGTGACTCTTATCAGACTCTTGCCAACACTTTAGATAATTTTTCTCTAAGAATCTAGAGCCTACGCTCTGATACCACATTTTTCACGACCTAACCTATGGGCTAGACCGGTACTAGGACCTGGGCCAGCCTAAAGCCCCCGAGGCCCGTAGTAAGCCTAACTATTCATCAACCCAACTCTAAGGCCCATTTGGGCCCAATTTCAAAAATTCAACCGGATAGAGTCCGGCCATAAAATGGACCATAAAATGGAGAGTTTTTGACTCGCCCGACTTGTAAACACAATATATATAATCATCTGGGGAGCTTAGCTCACCCTCCACATAATTAAAAGGTCATCATTTATATGGGAGCTCAGCTCTCTCATCCAATCCCATCATACATGCATTTAATAAGTTTACAGGTCCAACATGACAAATATATTACGGACCCAATCAAATAAATATTTCTAACATATGCAGAATTTATAGGAGTTAACAGAATTATACAAACGTTACAGACATTAATAGACAACCTATGAAAAAGAAAAGCAGGTTAACCATAACAATAATCCTCTTGTAACCTGGAAAAATAATGAACATGAGTGAGCGTTCGACTCAAAGAGTAAATTATCAATTTTAATCATAATCTCTATAGCTATCTAAAGTCAATGCACCCTGTGGAGTGAAATGCAACATCGTCATAACTTTCATACAAATCACATCAAAAAGGCAATTTGGAGCACTCACACACCCGATAATGTCAAACAACACATATATGAGAGCTGATCCCCTATACAACCCTCTTAATCCAACCTCTGCCAGCGAAGATCTCAGCCGGACTTTCGCTTAATAAACCAAATATGGGGTCCTAGCGAAGAACTCAAGCCATGTCTACCCCGAAAGACCAGGTCCTAGCAAAGATCTCAAGCCGTGTCCACCCGTCCTGTCCATATCCAACACCACACCACACGCAGACCAACGCACCACACTGCTCCAAATTACCACAAACAACATCTATGGCACTTTAACAGTTGTGAATGCAACATAAAACGTGCCTAGAGTTTAACTACATAGATATATACATATAAGTGATGCATGGGCATGCTTGAACATATAATAATATCGAAATTAAAATTAAAATTAATGTTTTACTCACAGACTTAACCGTAGTCACCGTATAACATGTGGCATGGAGGAGGAAGGTCATGCTCACGACAATTTTATTATAATTAATTAATATATTTGACTCAACACAAATTAAGAAAAAGACCAAAGATGTCCTAAGTTGTGTCAAAAATTCGACAGAGTCTCTCTATACCTAGGACCTATCCAACCTGTAAAAGGGTTTAAAACACACTTCTATATCTATAAACCATACACTCACAACTCAATTACATCACACAGCCCCTCCTGGGCCCATCCAAACAGTCATCAGTCATAATATGTAAAATTACAGTTTAGTCCTTATAATTGACCCTTTTGTAAAAACTACCCAAATGAGCTCTAAAAATTCTAAAACTTTGTCTCGCGATCCTTAGCAACATTACTAAGCTAATGCAAAAGGAATCATAATTTTTTGACCTACCATGAATATTTTATGGATTTTTAATCCAATTCAAGCACTAGACAATTAAGAAAAAGTAAGGTTCGAGTTTACCTATGCCGATTCTGACCTCAGGAATGCATTCGGAACGTCTAACAACAGTGGGATAGCCATAATCTCGACTCGATTCCGAGAATTTTTTGGTAGCCTGTCTATCTGGCCGGAAATTCACAGAACCGGGCAACCGTCGAATTTTCGCGAATTGAAGTACCTACACGAAGCCCACAATACGGGGGTTAGTACATAATTTTTACGAAATTTTTTAAGCACATTTAATGCTCGAAAAAACACTATGAAATTTCGTGAGACCCACTAAAAAATGGTGTCGAAAAATTTTAAAATTTATATTGCCGCGAAGCTCTCGATGAGTGGAGTGCTCCGGTACTCTCGGTTTTTTCGTGGGGTTCACGGTTTGCGAGAATTCTAGCCCAAAATTTAAAATGGGCTAAAATTTTTCGAACAAAAATTGGGCAAACCGCTTAATGGATTTTGGTGTTCTTAGTGTCTATGAAAAGCTTGTGAGGTATGAATGAGTTTAGACACAAGACCCGGCCCAAACGATGGCCGGATCGGCCCGATTTTGGTCGGGAAGCCGAAACGGAGAGCGCGCGCAAGGGGAGCTTCGCGTGTCATTTTCGGCCGCCTAGAGCGTCGACTGGCGGTGGGGAAGAGCTAGGGCGGCGCGCCAGGGAGGTGGGGAGGCTGGGGTGGCGGCGGCGCTGTGTGGGGAGGAGGGAGGAGAGAGAAAACGGGAGAGAGAGGAAGAGGGATGGGAACGCGCGGGGAAGGAAGGAAGAAGAAAAGAAAAGAAAATGTCGGTCCGATTCGGTCCGGTTCGATTCGGTCAGTTCGATTAATGGTACAAAATTTTAAATTTTTACTCTGTCTTGGAACAAAAAATGGGGCCTAAAAATTTCAAAAAAATTTTAGAAAACTCAGAAAAATTCGTAGAGTCCAAATATATTTTTAGTTTTATCACGTGGTCTTTAAATTAATTTTTAAAAATCATCAAAGTTTTATATTTTTAAAAAATCGAACCCGATTTCTAAAATTCAAAAAATTTCAAAAAATTTTCTAAAAATTTAAATAAAATAAAATATTAATATTTACCCATAAAATAATAAATTTAAAAATTTAAGGTGTTACAGTTTAATTATCTGGAATTAGAATCGTTGTGCTTTAGGGTTAATGGGAAAAAGAAAAGGCCTCTGAGGTTTTATCTAATATAGATTTTGATGCTTACTGTTCTAAAATTATCAATTTTTATTTTTGAAATTCTTTAATAATTCAGCACTTTAGTTCTTATTATAAAAATATGTATTTATCATTATAATTTAGTACATGATATTTTAAATTAGAAATTATATCACCCTTTGGCTCCTAATTTTAAATATAATTATCTTTTATTATTTGAATTATTATATAATGAAATATTCTAATGCCTCAAAATCCTGTATTTTTCACTAAGAGTAAAATTATTAATTTTAAAAAAATCAAAATCTAAACAGGGGTAAGTCATATGTAGGCTCAGTATAAATTGAGTAATTGTAATTGAAAGGATAAAAAATTAATTTGAAATTATTTTTTAAAATATTTTTTTATATGTTAAAAAAATAATTTGAAAATTTATTTCATTATTTTAAAATTTTTATAATTAAAATATATTAAATTAAAATTCAAATTTTTTTTAACAGCTTGAATATGGTTGGTCTGAGGTGTGGTTAACCCAACAAGATTCAGGCCCAGAAAAAAATCCAACCCAACCCGAAAAGACCCAATAATCTAGGGTTTTGGTTTTGTAATATTCTATTAAATCTCTGTACAAAGCGACTTCGAGAGCTCTATTCTACATTCCAAGCCGCTTGAAGCTGAACGAGGAAGAGGGATTCCCTGCATTGTAAGTTTTCCTCAAATTCCCATCTATTTCCCTTCATTTGTTTATTCAGAAAATTATCGAATCCAAAAGAAAAGAGAAGAAAAGTGAACGTAGCTTAATTAGCATCGTAATCTTTTCTATTAGCAGCTATGCAGTAACTGAGTATATTTGGATTTTTTGGTTAGAGGGTGTCATTGATATAAGCTGTGTTAATTGTTTGCTCGAACTTTGTAGTTGGATTTATTTCTTTTTATCTTTGGTGTGTAAATTATTTGATAATTATTGACGGATGATCACTAGCTTAAGAACCAAGAAGAAGATTGATACATTGATAATGTTCTTGTGGATTAAAATGAGTTTGTGATTGATCTGCCTACGTTTATGTTTTATACTTGTTATGTTCAGAAATAATTGATGTTAGTTTTTACTGATTTCAGGACTTTTCAGGTGAGTCATGGTGAAGCATAACAATGTTGTGCCTAATGGGCACTTTAAAAAACACTGGCAAAATTATGTCAAGACATGGTTTAACCAACCTGCTCGAAAAACAAGGAGACGAATTGGTGGGTAGCTTTTTGTTTTTGTTTTTGTTTTTGTTTGTGATTTTTGGAGTTGGGAACTGAAATTTTGGTTTACATGTCATTACACGTGCATTTGTGAAACTAAATTTCTCGTTTGGCACTCGACTGATTCATATTGTGCATAAATTCTTCTACTGTTATCAGCTCGCCAAAAGAAAGCTGTCAAGATCTTTCCTCGGCCCACAGCGGGACCTCTCCGTTCAATTGTCCATGGACAGACTTTAAAGTATAATATGAAATTGAGGGCTGGTAGAGGGTTTTCTCTTGAAGAGCTCAAGGTGCATTAATTTTCTTTATTAGTATCTTCAAAGAAAGCTGTGAAGATCTATCATCTTTGTTTCTTTTGTGGCTTTTGTGCAGTCTTATCATTCATGTTATGATTTATCTTACGTGCTTTTGAAGGCAATTGCTGATCTACTGACCTGTGGATAGTCCACTTTATTTGAGCCATTCATTATGTTGTTTCTCAGCTGTTATTCTTGATCACATTCCAAGGATTCTAGGACTAAACTGGCATGAATGAGATATCGAATTTAATAGATGTTCCCAGTTGGTAGAACTGTCTAATTTGTCTCCCATGAATATGTTTAATATTTATAGTGCAAGAAGCTGAGCTGCATGATCGAGTGCATATGTGACTTAGTTTCTCTTTGGTGTTTGTTGTCATTAAATTTATCTCATCTTAGTGAATGCAAATTAAAATATTGGATTTTTAGTCTGTCAAGTGAAATATTGCTTTACTACATATGTTCTTTTTTTTTTTTTTTTTTTTTTGTTAAATACCTGTTACAATGATTTAATGCCTTTTTCAATTAACAGGCTGCTGGTATTCCAAAGAAGCTTGCCCCTACAATTGGAATAGCTGTTGATCATCGTAGAAAGAACCGTTCTCTGGAGGGCTTACAAGCCAATGTTCAAAGGCTGAAGACTTACAAGGCCAAGTTGGTTGTCTTCCCAAGACATGCCCGCAAGTTCAAGGTAATTTTGATTGGCTGATGTTCAGTTTTCAGATATAGTACCTATCTTGATTACTTGAAAAAATAATTTTCCTGGTGCAGGCTGGTGATTCTGCTCCTGAGGAGTTGGCAATCGCAACCCAAGTCCAAGGACCGCTCATGCCTATTGTACGTGAGAAGCCATCTGTGGAGCTTGTTAAGGTCACTGAGGAGATGAAATCATTCAAGGCATATGACAAGCTGCGACTTGAGCAGATGAACAAGCGCCATGCTGGTGCCCGAATGAAGAAGGCTGCAGAAGCTGAGAAAGAAGAAAAGAAGTAGGAATTTTGATACATTCAATCAGCATTTCAAAGTCTTGATGTTGGACTGCATTTTGCAATTTCTGCTTTATTTTGTTTACTGGAATTGTCTCGAGCCATCAGTATTAACCTTTAAAATGTTGGTTGAATATTTGTTATGGTTGGTTTTTTCACCAATTTTGTTTCTGAATCCTTTATTGAATCGTGTACTAAGCCTGTTTTGTTATTCAAGTGGGATTCAGCCATGTGATTAATTAAAAAAAATTATAGTAAAAGCAGTGGCTTGCATATTCTTGTACTTTAATTTCATGATGATTAGAATAATGACTTGCCTATTCTCACAATTTAATTTTGTATTATTGTTTGCTTATTTATTATTTACAATTGGCACAAGTGACACTGCGCAATCACCATTTGAACCGATGGAGGGTCGAAGAAACTTCCTGATAGACAGAAAAATAAATAAATAAATAAATATATAACTTCGCTTAAAAAGTTTGTGTTTAGTCGGTAATAAGTTTGGATAAAGGAAGAGGATTGCAGTAGTGATAATTAACATAAAAATTTTGTGTGCCACAAAAAATTTTAACTTAATTGAAACAAAAGCTAATGAAAAAGAACTGAAGTATAAACAATTAGGAATGACAAGAAGTTGGTGGAGAATAGGGATTGCTTTCCTTATTTCACATGAGCTCAGGGCTCCGGGATATTTCTCGTAGCAGGACGTTTTTTTGATAATAGATTATTTATTTTTTTTTTAATTTATTATTTTATAATATAAATTTATTTATTAAAAAATAAATTATAGATAAAAAAAATATAAGTTTTAAATACAATTTTAATAATATATTTATTTTTTTATAAATATAAATACATAAAAATAAATTATGCAGGAAGAGTCACAGGAATTTGAAATCGAGAGAGTGCCTCTCCATACTCACTCCGCAAAATATTAGAATACAAACAGAAAATTTCTTCAGATTCAAAGTGGATTTGATCGGATTTCCCTGAAAACAATTTAGCGTTGGTGCAATTAATAAGAATCGAAGCAGAGAGAGAGCTGAAGAAAGGGTGTATATATGGTTAGTGTTCGTGTAATTCGTATACAGCACATCAAAATTTGTAGTCCATCAAGAAGCTTGTGGCCCAAAACACCTTTTTGTGTTATTGGCTCAAAAATTATTAATTCAAAGATTACAATTCTTTTCGAAGATAACGCATTAAAATATTAAATTACCACCATTATTTTCAAGACAATTAAATAAATTGGCATTAAATTGTTATTATAAATTTAAAAATTAAAAAGCTATAGAGAATTAAAAAAATTATTAATTAAGGAATTTAAAATTACACAAAAATTAATATAAATATTTATTAATTTTAGAAATGTATTATTATCTATATACACTTTAAAAATTTTATATTAAGCAAATTTATGTAATTTATGTTATGTAAATATTAAAAATTAGCATTTTACAATTTCTTAAATTATGAATTCAAAGATTCACAAGTAAAATAAGTGAGAATTATAAATTTAAAATGATCTATTGAAAACTCAACATAAATATTATATTTTAAATCTATAATAAATTAAATTTAGACAAAAAATTTTCATGTTCTGAATCCATAATGTATTGATTAAGCCTGATCTCAAAGTACTCAGCATATAATCAAGTGAAGTATCACACTCTCGCGCATACCGCGATCTGCTGCATACCGCTTTCCATATAACAATGGTCCAGTTAACAACTGGGCTGGTGCAGCAGCAACCAAAATGCAAGAAACAAATAAAAAAATGCAGGTAATTTAGTGGGCTACAAGTACCAAGGCTTCCTACTTCCACAAACCGATATGTAATCAAAGGCAAGAGCCTGCAAATTCTATTATGGTAATCTTTTTTTCCTTGTATATTCACTTGCCAGTTCACGGATTCAATAGGCCTAAGCTGGTCCCCTCCCAAGATTTTTCAACCTTGGATGTGAGTATCAATATCATCATCATGATAAAAGAAGTTTAGAGAAAAGATTAGTATTAATTAAGCTATTTATTAATTGTTTAATCTTCTTTGAGTATTTGTTAAGCTTCTAAGATGCTCACCTTTCGAAGATGGTGGAGTTATAATACTCCTGAGAATTTGCAAATTGCTAGTCCCTAACACGTGCATGGTTTCCACTTGTAGAATGTGCGTAAGTTTGCATAAGCATGCTGCATGCAGTAGCTATAGCTATAGCTATAAATTGCCTATGGCATTCTACTTTACGGAACAACATCCCATTATAGTTTTTCCTCTTTTCAATCAGTTTGGATTATATATATCCTGCTCATATTATTCTTTTACGGCTCCCATGAGCTTTCCTGATTTAGAAACTCTATCAGCTCAATGATTTTTCCCTTACTGTATATGTATTTCGTTGTTTTTATTTTCTTGCCATCTTATCGTTCTTGATTTTTCCCTTAGAAAAAGATATCCAAATGTGTATTGTTTTTATTTTGGTAGATACGTGCATGGTTTCTGCAGAAACTCGTCTGTTTTGGAATTAAGTAGAGTTTTAAGTTCCATAACTTTCCTTCGTAGATAACTTTGTTTCTTGCAAGTTAGAAGTTGAATCTTGCATGCATTCATATGGAGGAACTTCCAGGAGGAGTACTGACCCAAGGAAGAGTCTCCTTCAAAACTCAGCAGCAATTACAAACTAATAAGGTGAGTCTTAATTAACATATAAAAGTGATTTCTACTAAACTGTCTAATCTTTTTTTCTTTCTGCAGAATTTATTTTCTGATCATTAAAATTTATTAGAATGCGAAGCTTTTTGAGCAGAGGTGTTGGAACAGGGCAAATGATGAAATAATGGCAACAAGAACTAAACATTACCATTATGAGTCTTTGAATATCCCTCTGCACGCCATGGAGTTTCTATGTCGATCATGGAGCCCAACTGCCTCTGGCTTCCTACAGACATTGTCATCATCCAATGTGAGAAATCTAGTTACTTTTGCTTCCTGTCAACCATGCAAAGGCATATGTCTATGTTCGAATCATTTGCATGTGAGATTAGCATTCTTTACCATGATATAAAAATGTTACAAAAAATAATAAAAAATCATATTAAGATGTTAATAAAAGTATATATTTCTTTTGGTTTTTTAATTCAACCCATAACCCTAATTATTTTCAGGTGTACTTGTCATGTTATTTAATGCAATATAGGAAACTATAACTAACCAACTTAAACAGTTGTGATTTCTCTAATTGGTTTGTGTTATAATGTATTTTCTGTTCTTTTGTGGGATTTTTTTGACCACGTCTTGCCCGTGAATGTAAATTTTACCGTCAAATTACATAAATCTAGCATTTGTTTTCTTTCTTTTCTCTATACTTTATTTGTGTGTGCCTTGAATTTCTGTGCTAGTCATAACAGTTTGAAAATATGTGTTCTGATAGAAACAGATATTGGATATTGATGATCACAAGCAAAGACAAATAGGGGAGCATGAAGAGAAGGTAGATCATAACAGTGATGTTTTAGGGGAGCAGGAAGGAATAATATTCCAAGTAGATGATGGAAAAAAACATGCAGCTCAAAGCAACAAAAAACTGATATGGGTATATTGATCACTCACTTTCTACTCATCTTCTCTGTCTCATCTCCAACAGAAGCTCAACACATTGTTTTTATCTAATTACTGTACTTTGTTTTTTGCTAAACGAAATTAAAGCGCATTAAGGGTTGGCTAAGAGAAAATTCATTGACTGGTATATTGAGGTGGAAAAGAGAGAAGAAGAAGGAAGAAGTTCGACTCCTCACTGCCAAAATACATGCTGCACTTTCTGTGGCACGGCTGGCTGCAGCAATTGCTGGCTTTGCAGCCACCAACAGCATGGAAATAGAAAAGAATATGGACAATGAAACTGTGAAAATAAGTAATGGGGTTGCCTGTGCCTCTGCATTGCTAGCCAGTGCTTGTGCCGAAGCTGCAGAATCAGTAGGTGCACATAGAGCAGATGTTGCCTCTGCTGTCAACTCTGGCCTGACCATTCAAACCCCTGCTGACATTATTACTCTTACTGCTGCTGCTGCAACAGGTAATGTTTATGAATCATATGTTGCACTGATATTCTTCTACCGTGAAAGAAGAAAGAAGAAAATCCAAACGTCTGAATCATATATGCTTTATGCGTTGCCAGGTTTAAGGGGAGCTGCAACCCTCGAATCAAGAGCAACTTCCATCCTGCAATTCCCAGACAGGAACAAAGAGCCAGTTAAATTAGCTGCTAAATTATCAATAATCACCCCTTCTGGTAGAACAGCTTTTAGAATTCTGAGCTTTTCTTTTCTCAATTTCTGTGCATTATTCCGTTTATGTGACTCACTATCTCATGTTTATTTGCAGAACAAAAGTACTTAGGTTGGTTTCCATCCATTTGAAGCATAGACAATTGATGCTGTGCCTTGAAAAGAAGTACATGGGAGTCTTAACCACTTCCGAGGAGTGTAAGACCTAATCTGCTTCCTACATTTGTAACTTATTTTTTATGATGCTGATACTAGCTTTCAACCTTTTTCAGATACAATTCTGCAAGTGATAAGAGAAAAGAAAGTTCAAGGCTACTACTTGCTTGGCATAAAATGTAATGGTGGAGACATCAAGCTGCTGTTTGAAGACAAAAAACAATTACTTGTGTGGATTTCCAGCATTTCTAGTTTCTTACAGATGCACAACTCTTACCATGTAAAATGAGGTTTAAGCATTTGAAATCTACCAGCTTCTCCTGTAGTTAAAATTCAGACTTGACATCATGCTAGACTTGCAGGGAGTGAGTGATTATTAATAAGCAAGCTTAACTAGACAATTGAATTACCTGCCTTTGCAATGAAAACTGCAATTTCTGTTCACAAGAGTAAAAAGAGTAATTTCCTGAGTTTCATGGCACTGCCACTGAGAAGCAGGCTAGTGAAATACAAGGACTGAGTATTGATAAAATAGCAGGGAGACTACTTAATCCTCCATCAAGTCTTACGCAATGGATTCCTCATAATGAAAGCAACAGCTAGCGATTATCTGTATAGCATCACATTCTCTGATGCTTGCTGTCATATGATACTGCATGGATAACTCGGTTTAGTAGTTCACATCCCCGGCAAAGTAACAAACTTACTTAAACTTTTAAAAATTTTTTAATGTGTATTATTTATTTATTTTATAAATAATATGATTAATTTATTATTATTATATATAAATATTTTTTAAATAATTATTCAATTTTATTTATGAAAAGTTATGGTATAATTTTGATTATAAAAAATTATTATTATTTTTTATAAAAAAAAATTATTATAAATGAAAACAGTAAAAAAAATAACTTAAAACTAATTTTTAAATCTTAAATAAAATTTGAAAAATAAAAACATGTGAATATGAAACTCTATTTTTCAATCTCCTTAGAACACTTTTTTCAAAAAATCACTAGTCAACATGATCGCAGCTTTTGAGGTTTTTATTGCCAAAAAATAATGATAGAAACTTTTTTTTAGGAAAAAGAAGAAAGAAAGAAAGAAACATGGGCACTGAAAGGACAAGCAACTCCCTGCTTGATCGGTGATTGTTGACATGGTTCCCATTTAGTCAAAGATTCAATAACAAGAATGCCTGTAGAAGTAAGTTTATGTCTGCTAATCACTGTTGATCGATTACATTTAGTCAACCAGGAAGTCCTTCAATTTACACCAATTTCTATTCTCAGGACCCACTTAAAATAAAATTATTATTTCCTTTTTCTTTACTTGATACTTTGCTTGTTTCTTTGCCAACATTTACTAAACAGATTGCAAATTAAACTCAACTGTCATCCAATTAGATTTTTTTTCTTTTTAATGTCATATAGATAGACACTAACATATAAAGCATGTCCTTAATTTACTCCCTCATAACACAGCATCTATTGATCACAAAAGATTTTTCCTAGCTCATTGGCCACACCATTGCACAGTAAGGAAAAGTTATTCTGCCATGATTTATGAACAAAGGGTATTGTACATTTTTCAAGTCTGGTAATTTAGTTTCTAAACTGGGTGTACGAAAGTATACAAATGGAAATAATTCAACTATCCTAGAGGAGGACCCAGAAGATGAGAAAGCTATCTACGAATGACAAAGCTTGAGGTCTAAACATCTAGTGCATAGACTAAACACTATTTTTTCCAAAGACCAGAGTCTGCGTAAAGTGAACCACTACCATCCATCAAGCATATCTCGTCATTTGTACTCAAACTCAACACTGATCAGTTTTTACCTCTACCATCACCTCTTGCAAAAAGTCTCTTCTGGCCGCCACACAATGTTACCACAAGTAGCACAATGAATTATTTGGTTTTTTTAACCAACAAACTGCCTCTTACATGCTGGGCAAGCCCCCTGCCAAATTTTGATATAAAAGGCCAGCGAACCACTGTAGTTATTTATTGTCAATAAGAAACTGATAGAAGTTGATGCAAAAGCAGCTCAACAGAACACAAGCACATATGGGTTGATTCTATCTCTATCTTGACTCAAATTAAAGCTCTATAGTCTGGCCATCTTGTGTAGCCTACTTAAGGCACCTTATTCTTGTAACAAAAATAGAAAAACCAAACAATTTCAGCTTAAACTTGCCTAGGGACACATTTGAAAACCAACAAAAAAGCTCATCTAATTCTGACAGCGATGATGATGTTATACCTTAAGGACAAGATTATTTGTTGCTGTCCTAATGAGAAGAGGTGCAGCAAATGGCAGAATCTATGTAGCAAATATCAAGAAGCCAAACAGCCACCCGGGTCCCGGATAATACCCAGAGGAAGAAAAATAGCAAATAGTCTACAAGGACAGTATTTAAAAAAAATAATAATAAAAACATATAATTGAAACTGCATGACATGAACTTAAAGATGCCATCTAAAACCAGAAAACTACCACAAAAGGACAGAAGAAAACTCCCATAAACAGACATGAGAAAATCAATATGAACTCTGGCTATTAAAGCTATTCATTTACTAACTTCATCAATGAAAACATTTTGTTTTATATTCTCTCAAAGACGCTAAACAAAAACTGTATTCATAAAGAAAAGTGGCTAAAGAATGAAGTTTGAAACAACTATCATTTTACATTATAAGATGCCCTGTGCCCCCCCATGAAAGGAAGATAATTTTCTTGAATCTTAGCACGCCAATATCAATTGAAGACGTGGAATTTCAGTCATGTGGCTATCTAAAACTTTTCAATTTATCCATAATATTATACAACAGGTATGCACAGTGTCCACTTTGAAACAAACTTTTTATATCAAACGCATATAACAGAAGCTACCCAACTACTCATATCTATATTCATAATATTCCCACTTTGAATTGCACACAAACTAGTAAAACTCCTTTAACAGTACCACATAACCGTGAAAAAGTTGCCAAGGTTGTTTGCTAACATATTGTTTATCCAAAAGCCCAGAAAGCTATTCAAATGATTCAGAAATGAGAGTACATCATGGTTGAGAGATACTAATATCCACCAAGAGAAAAATTTTCTTCCACAAGTACTATAGGTATAAAGAGATTATACTCACAGCAAAACTCCTTCCTAATGGGGTATCCAGAAAATCATTAAGCTGCCTCCTGTACAGCAAGAATAACAACAATGATGGTAAGATAAGCAACACCAATAAACCGAATTCAAGCAAACGGTATTAACTCTGTTTTTGCTGTCATTTGGAGGAGGAGATAGTTTCCAATAAATTGGTAACACCTAGAGGCTGAGAAACAAACAATAATAATCCACCAGGAATGAGTTTGACACGGATATTGGATGAAAATGAACTTCCTTTCCCAACAAATTTGGACAATTTAGGGAATTAATGTTGAAACCAGAAGCATATAACAGAAAGGACAAACCCTAGGCCAATTTCTAACAAAATCTATGGAAAATGTGCGCCACTGAACACCAATCTCCAGCTCTCTATCAATCTCAAGAGCGAGGTCAGCGGCAGATTGGGCTACAGAAGTAAGGAGGCGGGACACGGAGTATCAGCGTTCAATACTCGGTGGTCTTCTTGGCCTCAAATATCAACTGTTCACTTCAAAGCCGTCGTTAGCGTTGCACCACGCATCCCTAGCGAAACTGTCAAAGTCGCCGCGCCGGAAGGCACCCACAGTGATTGCGTGGCGAAAGGGGATTGGGCGCCTGTGCAGGCGCATGTGGAGCAGTGGCTGCCGCCATGGCAGAGTTGTGGGTAATGACCACCGGGAAAGTTGGAGAGGACAACTGAGATAATGCCAAATGCCCAACTTGATTAATGGGCCAATTATATTCGACCCGGTTTGTGGTTATGGTAACCGGTTCCAACCCGCTCTCTGAGCAACAGTATGGACTATACTTGGACCGGGCCTGGGTCAGACTTCAGCTTGGCTCATCATTCCTAAGCTTCATCTTACACATCATCGAACGGTCGAAATCTCTGACTCTTGGGCCAAGTTGGCAAGCACCAGTCAGAATCCATGAAATTTCTTAGAAAATGATCACAGTAAAAAACAAATAGTTGATTCTTCGATCTCTTTCGAGTCATGAGTCCATAAAGTTCTTATTGTAGGGAAGCCTTGCTCCAATTCTCCTCTCTAAATCCACAATTATTAAATTTTTTCTTTTTTAGCTCATTTAATTTTGATAAAAATTTAAATTTGAAATCAGGCTATCATTGTTTAATTTTGGATCAAAATCAAAACTGAACTAACATTGAGTTTTAGAACTAGGGGATTAAAAATAAATGAAGCCAAAAATTTCTAGTTCTAATTTCGATTTTGATTCTAATACGATTAAATTTTTTTTTGTTTTGGTTAAAAATAAGACTAAACAATTTTGTTTTGATTATACTTAATTTTAGTCAATTTGAATTTTGATCTAATTTTAATTTTAAATTAAATTGATCCGATTCTGAATCAGACCATCACCACCCATAGTAATTAGTTATTGAGACAACTCTTGAGAGTGTGAAGATAATTAAGTCAAGGAGAAGCAATTCAGCAATTGTGCGTTGCTTATATAGACATCATACAAGGTGAAGTTAGCCCATCCTTGTCACACTTTATTTCCAAGTGTTTCTGCTTCTCGCATTTGTTGGCATTGTTCTGTTTCTTGGTGAAGCCTCTACTACCAATCTTCCTATGACATTGTTCTCTTGCTTTCACAATCATTGCTGGGTATGATATGATTTTCTGACAAAGACTTCTAGTGTACCCCTAGGGTTTGAGTTACATTGTAATTTGATGAATTAATCAATAACCAACTAGTTATAATGGGACCCTCTTATCTCATTTTGTTTCCCTTTTCCTCCTCTCCTCTCTTTTTTTTTTCTTTTCTCTTTTTTTTTATCTCTTTATTTTGGCAGTCACCGGTGAATTTTCATAAATGGTTACTCCTAGATCAATTTCCTTTTTCTTTTTATTGTTTTTTTGTTAGTTTTTTTTAAGAATCTCTTAGATTTGTATCCGTTTAGAACAAATTTGAATTTTTCTTTTTAAATTTGTATCTTTAAGAAAAGATTGGGATTTTATTTTTTTAATATTTAAATGAGTTATTTGGCAATTTGAAATATAACATACATCATTGATTTATTTTTATTGGAGACTCAGGTATGGGTATTGTTGTTCTATCAATGGAGTGGCCTGATCCCCTGTTAATGGTTGATGGTTTCATATTTTCTATTGGCCATAGAAGTAACAAATTCCCAAAAAAATAGTATTATATAAGTTTTTTTTTATGGTCAAAAATAAAAAAAATCAATTATTACAAAAAAAATTATTTTACTCTATCCTAATTATCTTTGAATAAAATATTTTAATTATCTATATTTATATTTTTTTTTTCTTATGAGAATATGATGTTATACTTATTTTATTATTTTTATTAATAAAATACTAAATTTTCTCTAAAAAAACAAGTTATAATGGGATATAATATGATTAGTAAAATAATAACTCAATGCACGAAATAATATATATATGAGCTCGAATTTGTAATTTTATAGTTTTTGAAATGACTTTAAAACAAGAGAGTTAAAGTTCATTGGTATATTTTTTTTATTATTATTTTTATTAATAACTGGATTTTGATGGGCATTTTAATTTCTATATTAATAAATAAAATTTTTAATTTTTTAATGATAGAATTAATATTTTTTATTTAAACTTCGGCTACTATGGTCAAATAAAAATACAAGACAGTGGATGCGGCAAAAACGAGTAAGAGATGGAAAGAAACAATTCATTTTTTTTTTCTATGGCAATGCTAATTAATGAACATTACAACATAAATCCTATTGTTTTCTTGGTTGGATTAGCCATTCATATTTGTCATGGCCTGCTTCCTCAATTTCAAATTAATATTTTAATTAATTATTTATGTTTCTTTATTTATATTATGAAAATTGATATTCTATACAGCTTTAATAAGCTCATACCAAACATATTAGCATAGTTGAAATTTAAAGCAAAGACAATATTGAAGTGGGTTATGTCTGATTGTATCATAACATGATGGACAACGATGATTATAATGGTAAGTTTGCAAAAAATAAAAATGGGTATACTTAAAATATACTCAATACCTCTTATTGGGCCGTTCATAAAGATGCTTTGTAATTCAGTAACCAAAATTATCAAAGCTTATTGTTGTTGTTGGAGGGGCGGAGGAAACGGTAAACGTACAAATGTTTTTATAATGATTATGAAAGAGACGTGCAAAGTGAAAAACATAAAAGAGAAAAAAACAATGAGAGATTAGATGATAATAATGATGGTGGTGTTAGTGGTGATGGTTAGCTATTAGAGTCGCTTCTAAGACAAGACAAATTGATTGAAAGAAGCTAAAGCAGGTCAGGTCAAGAGTTACATTGTTTTAGCTCAATTCATTAACCTTGTAATCTGCTTCCTCGTTCCTTCTTCACCCACCTAAACTTTCCAGAAAATGTGGCAGGCCGGCACCTCCTGTGCTACTCTTTGACTAAAGGGTCTTTTGGTTTTTCTGTCTGTAGTTGGTGACTGCTTTGCTTGACATTCTGCAGCTAGCCTGCTGCCATGGCTGCAGCCTTCTGGTTGCTCTTCTTTCTGGCTTTCTTTAGTGCAGGATTTCATCTCATCTTTTCCTTTACAGACCCTCATGATGGTAATTGATCTATCTTCTTTGTTTTTGATCATATACAGATTATTGTTTGCATTGTTATTATTGTCATTCTATGAATACATTTTTCCAGGAAAGTTTAATAAATGAACTTCGTTAATAAATTAATATTCTAGTGATTACCAAATTAGTTTTGTGATGGTGTGGTAGGCTGGTAGCTATTGCTTTTTCAGAATTGCAGTAACATGGAGGAGAAAGCTATGATGGTCTTGTGTGTTCTGTGAAAATGGTCATCCAAAATCAAAATCTAATTCTGTTTATACGGGGCATCTTTAGTACTGTTGCACATTCAAAATAGATACCTTATATAAAGCACAAATTTTCTGATATATTGAGAAACAGCATATATGATTATTTTTTCTGGTGATGCAGCTGCAGCTCTCCAGTCCCTGAAAGATGCCTGGCAAAATACTCCACCGAGCTGGGGCAGTGGAGATCCATGTGGAACACCCTGGGAAGGAGTTACATGCAAGGATTCCAGGGTGACTGCACTGTGGGTTTTTCTGAATTCAATTCCTGATCTCATCTATCATAATGAGCTGTTCCTGTTCTTTTTGATGTCATATTAAGCACCTTCACTTTAACCATTCAAGGGTTTTTTTTTCCCCTTCCTCTTTCAGGGGTTTATCAACCATGAGCCTCAAAGGGAAGCTAAGTGGTGATATTGGCGGCCTGACTGAGTTGATATCCTTGTAAGTGCTTTTCTCCTTTTTCCCTGAACTGAAAAAGCAAACAACAGGAGCAAGTTTGAAACTTTCCAAGTTGTCATTGAATTAGATTAGTAAATAATTAAGTAATTTCTTTCTCAAACTCCATGTTGTGAGACTATTTTATAATTTTTATTACAGGGACCTGTCATTTAACCCAGAACTCACAGGATCTCTAACTCCACGTTTAGGAGATCTGCAAAATTTGAACATCCTGTAAGATCCATTGAGTTACAACTTTCTATTGATCTAGTTTTTCACGCACCTGAATTCTTCCATGATTAAAACTGCTGTATTTGCCTTTTCTATCATTTTTCAGAATCCTTGCTGGTTGTGGTTTCACCGGTAATATTCCAGATGTGCTGGGCAATCTTGCTGAGTTATCCTTCTTGTAAGAGTATAGTAAAAAACTATAATGAAAATCAACGGGCTGTTCTTACTTCATTCATTTTATTCAACACTATCCTTCTTCACAGGGCCCTGAACTCAAACAACTTGACCGGCAACATCCCTCCCTCTTTGGGAAAACTCTCCAATGTCTACTGGCTAGACTTGGCAGAAAATCAGTTGACAGGGACCATCCCAATTTCAACACCCACCTCTCCAGGCTTGGACCTCCTTCTAAAGGCGAAGCACTTGTGAGTAAACTTTTCCATCCCCCTTCCAGTATGAAATGAATAAACTGTATTCATAAGCACCATTAAGCAGATGAATATTCTGTGAATAATAGCTAAATATTGCGAAACTTGCAGCCATTTCAACAAGAACCAGCTTTCAGGTCCCATTCCCTCCCAACTTTTCAGCTCTGATATGGTACTAATACATGTGTAAGTTTGACAACCACCCGTAGGTTTTCGTTTCTCTCTCTGCTCTCTCTCTCTCTTTTTGTATGTGTATTTCTTCTAACCTTCTAATTATATGTGATTCTTTAATGACAGATTATTTGATGGAAATCAACTTAATGGAACTATCCCGGATTCGATAGGAGAAGTTCAGACACTCGAGGTTCTGTGAGTGAAATCAGCCTCAGTTTCATCTGTCATTGACTAAACGTTAATTGTCCTCTGCATAGATATATAGCAGGATTCTGACTAATCTGATTTACTGCAGTCGACTTGATAGAAATGCTCTAACAGGAAAAGTCCCAACAAATTTAAACAATCTTACAAGCGTCGTCGAATTGTGAGTACTTGTACACAAATGCATACACATATTTTGAGAAGAAATTGATTTTAGTTGGTTGAAACTTAATAGCGTATAATTAACTTCTCCCTCGCTATTCTATGTTATCCTTCAGGAATTTAGCACGCAATCAGCTGACAGGCCCATTACCAAACTTAACTGGAATGACTAGCCTTAATTATGTGTAAGTAAATTCCATGGAAGTTGCTTTCCGGTTTACTGCTCTTCAACTTATTGTGTTGTCATTTTAAAATAATCCTGATCAATGCATTATCTCCACAGGGACCTTAGCAATAACTCTTTTGTCACACAAGAAGCTCCAGAATGGTTCTCCACCTTACCGTCGTTGACCACGTTGTAAGTCCTCAGTAGGTCAGAAATGAAACATCTGGAAACTTAATAGGATATTGTGTACACTCATTTTGCAATTCTGTGATCAACATGGTGTGCAGGGTTATAGAGCACGGGTCTCTTCAAGGGCCTTTACCATCAAAAATCTTCAGTTACCAGCAGATAGAGCAAGTGTGAGTTTGATTTTGAGTACAGAATACTGATTGACCACACTAAATAAATTTTCAGGGATGTAAAAGAAACCAATTATTTCTTTTAAAACCTTGGCAGGTTATTAAAAAACAATGCATTCAGTGGCCAACTGGACATGGGTGAAAGCCTTGGTCCACAACTTCAGCTTGTTGATCTGCAGAACAATAATATTTCCTCTGTGACACTAACTGCTCAGTACACAAGTACACTAATGTGAGAATGTTCATGGATCTAAAATTTGCGTTAAATTGTATTGTCTGTGTCTTCCATTTACCATGCTCCATTCTCCTGTATTCAGACTTGTAGGAAATCCTGTATGCTCTGCTCTCTCAAATACTAATTACTGTCAACTCCAGCAGCCGACTTCTAAGGCTTACTCCACTAGCGTGACTAAATGTGGAAATCCACAATGTCCTTATGGGCAGAAGCTCAGCCCTCAGAGATGTGAATGTGCATATCCTTATGAAGGGACATTGTACTTCCGAGCACCCTCCTTCAAGGACTCATCCGATGTGAATAGGTTTCAAGAGCTAGAGATGAGCCTCTGGGTAAAATTGGGCCTGACGCCTGGTTCAGTTTTTATTCAGGACCCCTTTTTCAATGTTGATGACTATCTTCAGGTGCAGCTTGCACTATTTCCCCCTACTGGAAAATATTTTAATAGGACAGAAATTATCAGGATAGGGTTTGACTTGAGTAATCAAACCTACAAGCCTCCCAAAGATTTTGGACCCTATCTTTTTATTGCATCACCTTACCCCTTTCCAGGTAACTTGTATGTCTATTCTTTAGTTATGAATGTAGTTTATATGCTAACATTTAGAATGATACATTGATAAGAACAACACAAACATGTTTCAGATGGAGATAAAGGAACTTCTCTCAACTCTAGTGCAGTTGCCGGGATAGTAACTGGCTGTTCCCTTTTAGTTCTAGGCCTTTTCGGAGTAGGGATATATGCAATTCGGCAAAAGAAACGTGCAGAAAAGGCTCTTGGATTAAGCAGACCATTTGGTAAGTACTACATGAGATTTTTAATCTTGCTTTCACTAAAGTAGGCACCAGTATACTTGCCAAAGGCATCATCAGAAATATTTTGGTTAATATATCATGGATTCCAGCATCTTGGGCTCCAAGTGGAAAAGACAGTGGAGGCGCACCACAATTGAAGGGAGCAAGATGGTTCTCTTACGATGAACTTAAGAAGTGCACTAACAACTTCTCTGAAAGTAATGAGATAGGTTCTGGAGGCTATGGAAAGGTAAATCTTCAAGATTTTGGTTATGATTCATGAAAATTTTCTCCAAGTTACTGCTGAGTCACCTTTTACACTTCCTCTCCAGGTTTATAGAGGAATGCTTTCTGAAGGACAAGTAGTGGCAATCAAAAGAGCTCAGCAAGGATCAATGCAAGGTGGGCTAGAGTTCAAGACTGAGATTGAATTGCTGTCGAGAGTACATCACAAGAATCTTGTTGGCCTTGTTGGTTTTGCTTTGAACAAGGAGAACAGATGCTGGTGTACGAATTTATGGCCAATGGAACACTCAGGGAAAGCCTGTCAGGTACGTCCACTTCTGTTCAACTACGTGCCTCCATATTGAGAACACTGCCCTATATTCCAAGTATTTTAGCACTTCACAGACAATGAAGGGATAACCAATTATTGTTGAAATGTCATGTAGAAAAGTAAAAAACTAATTGGTATTTTTATCTCCAGGACAGTTCCTTTCGCAATCACACATGGTCATACCATTTCTATATCTAAATCATCTGTATAAAACACATTACAGGGAGATCTGGCATTCATCTTGATTGGAAGAGGAGACTTCGCATTGCTCTTGGCTCAGCTAGAGGGCTAACTTACCTACATGAGCTTGCTGATCCTCCTATAATCCACAGAGATGTCAAGTCTACCAACATTCTGCTGGATGAAAATTTAACTGCAAAGGTTGCAGATTTTGGCCTGTCAAAGCTGGTATCAGACAGCACAAAAGGGCATGTTTCAACTCAAGTTAAGGGCACCCTGGTGAGTAATTGCAAAATCTCCAAATATAGCCTCTAGATGTTTACGTTGAGCAACAGTTTCAAAAATACAATACTTTATATCATTTTATTTTGTAATTTTTGTATGTAAAATTTTTGTTGATTTGCAGGGCTATTTGGATCCTGAATATTACATGACTCAACAATTAACAGAAAAGAGTGATGTCTATAGCTTTGGTGTGGTAATGCTTGAGCTGGTAACTGCCAAGCAACCAATTGAGAAAGGAAAGTACATTGTTCGCGAAGTACGAATGGCAATGGACAAAAATGATGAAGAACACTATGGGTTGAAGGAAATAATGGATCCAGCCATTAGAAACTCTACAAATCTTGTTGGGTTTGGAAGGATCGTGGATTTGGCTATGCAATGTGTGGAAGAATCAGCTGCAGAACGTCCAACAATGAGTGAAGTGGTGAAGGAAGTAGAGACTATATTACAAAATGATGGAATGAACACAAACTCAACCTCAGCTTCCTCATCTGCGACTGACTTTGGAGCTTCAAGAGGTGCTCCAAGACACCCTTACAATGATGTGCCTAAGAAGGATGTTAATGACTTACATGCTTTTGATTACAGTGGAGGTTACTCACTTCCAGCAAAAGTAGAGCCCAAGTAACACATATGCTTTCCATTGGATTCCCCCACACCCACCCCTTCTTTTTTCTCTCTTCTTTCTATACATATATATATACATGTGCTAAGATAAAAACTATTTGCCATTGTTGTCAGGTCTTTTTCATTAGAAAGTTTTTTGTCAGGTTTTCTAATTAAAAATTGTTTTGATCAATGGTATTATTATGTCAATTAGGTTCAATTGTTATGCTATTTCACAGCTTTTAGGATTTATTTGATACCAATATTTTCTTTTTTCTTTGATTTTTTTTTAGTTAAAGTAGTGAGTGTGAGATTTGTATTGTAATTACAATTCTGAATATGAGAAAGGAACTCTAATGGGAATATGTTGGAGAGGTTTATGATTACCATTTTATAAAAACTAAATTCAGACTTCATAACTTGCCATTTTTCTTTTCTTTCTCCTTCTTTTGATTAACATTCCAAGTCTCGTGCAAGGGAGTATTTTCATAGCATCTGCAGTTTGGTGAGTGCCAAGTTTAATATTCTGCAGCTAGCCTGCTGCCATGACTGCAGACTCCCAGTTGCTTTTCTTTCTTTCTGGCTTTCTTTAGTTCAGGAATTCATCTCATGTTTTCCTTTACAGACCATGAAGATGATAATTGATCTATCGTCTTCGTTTTGGTCAAACACAGATTCTTGTTTGAACTAGGAATTTACAAGCATCGAAATCGCATTGTCATTGTATGACTGCAATTTTCCTGGAAGGTTTAACAGATGAACTTTACCGATGAATAACACTGTTGTAGTTCATAGACATTGAAGGATAAATGACTTATTTCTAAAATGTATGTAGAAGAGTAAAAAAGAAGGGGGTTCTAATCTCTAGAACGTTCCTTTTAGGGGAGGGCAGTTTTCGGTTTAAACCGAAAAACTGAACCGAACCGATTAATTTGGTTCAATCGGTTCGGTTTTAAAATTTAATTGGTTCTGTTCGGTTTATAATTTTGATAATTTCGGTTAATCGGTTCGGTTCGGTTATTTTCATAAAAAAAATAAAAAAAACGAACCAAACCGAAATTATTAATATATATAGGAAATAAAAAAATCGAATCAAATTGAATCGAACCAAATCAAACCAAACCAAAATAAAAAAAACCGAACCGAACCTTAAGATTTTTGAGTTTTGATTTCTAATTTTTTTTTTTTTTATGTTTTTATTATTTAGATTTAATGTTAAAAATATAAAATTTTATAAATTTTGATTTATCGTTTCGATTCGGTTCGGTTTTCTCTTATCAATCGATTCGGTTCGATTTTTAAAATTTTTTATTTTCGATTTTCGATTTTATTGGTTCTGTTCGGTTCAAAACCAAACCGACCGTTTGCACACCCTAGTTCCTTTAGTAATGATAATACCATTTTCTTTTCTTTTAAAAAATTTCGTAATTCATTAATAAATATCATAATGTAAATATAGTGAAAAAATAAATAAATATAAACAATTAAAAATTGTTGTCCAGAATTATCTTTCAGGTAATATCACTTTTATTTTTAACAGGAAATTATTTGTGTAAAGAGATTTTTTTTATGGTAAATTTGTTTTTTACAAAGAAAATTTTACTTTGTTAATTACTATCATTAAGAAAGTAAGCTTAAATCAAAATAATCATAGAAAATACTTTGAGTTTAGGTAAGAATTTTCCTGAGTTTATTGTCTTTGATTATATTGGAGATAGTTCAGAATTTAAATACTCAAAATTAATTAAATTCAAATTGATTGAAATTAAAGATAGGAATTGATGTCTAATTTGGATTAAAACTAAGGAAAATTTTGAAGTACCATTTGTATAAATAAGAATCCCTCGCTACTGATTCTTCTTTTGTTTCTAGTAAATCAAAAGACAATCTCTATATTCTGCTAGAGAAAAAATAATAAAAATTGATGTCTAATTTGGATTAAAATTAGAGAATTGTCTGTGCTAATATATTTGTTTATTAATAATTTTAATTTATATATTTTTCATTTTAATATATAAAAATAATATAATATCTTCAATTTTTATTAATTATTGTACATTTCATTTTTATTATTTTGATCTCTTAAACTTTTTAATAAAAATTTCATTATTTATATATATATATATACATATATTACTATATAATAATGACTATTTATTATAATATCAAGAGTATAATTATTAAATAACTTATAATTTACTTATAAATTAGAAATTAATAACTAAATTATAATTTAAAATAATAAATAATTAATTAAAAATAAAAAAAATTTAATAAAAAATATCACGTGACAATATAATAAGGATGTCACATGTTAATTTCTCGAGAATATTTTTTTATTTTAAATTTTCAAAAAATTTTAACAATTAAATTTATTCAAAATCAAATTAAAATAAAAATTGAAACTGAAACTCTTTAATCTAATCCCAATCTCTTAATAGAATAGTATAATAATAATAATAATAATAATAATAATAATAATAATTATTATTATTATTATTATTATTATTATTATTATTATTATTATTATTATAAATTGTTTAGGCTTAGGATACTTACTGTGGTGTGTATAAACTTCTCTCACCTTATATTTTAGATAAATTTTACTAAATTTCTAATTTATCTTGCATAGTGATTAATCTATCAATTAATTAATTAGTTTATTATAATTTTTCGCTAATAATTACTAAATGTACCACACCGCACCACTTCTCTTCTTCACTGCTCTCTACCCACTCTTGCATTTCATTCCTCATCTCATTACACCATTTTTTCCGTGCCTGCTTGCTTGTCCGCGACTCACACCCCCCAGCATTCGGCGCCGGCGGAGGTGCAGATTACTAAGGTGGAGGAGAAGGGCGGACCTGGAGGCGGAGGAGGAGGGAAATGAAAGGTGGAGGCGGGGTTTATCCCGGGAAAAGGCGATGGAAGTGTCTGGTTATAGGCGTGCTTTTCCTCGTTGTCTTTTCCATGCTTGTTCCTCTGGTCTTCTTGCTCGGCCTTTACAACGGCTTTCACTCTTCTGGTAACTTTCTCTCAATTTCTAGATTTAGATCCGTTAATAAATTGCTTTTGCTTTTTTCATCGAATGTTCTTAGATCCTGACCTAAACTATAGTGCGTTGCAAATCCTCACTTGAATGCACTTCAGATTTCTTAAATATGTGCAATCGAACATCTTATATTGTTGATATTTTTCCACTTCTGCAGGCTACGTCTCTGATCGGTCAAGTTCTAGTTCTGATTCGGGTTCAGTGAGTGTTTATTTTTTTTAAATGATAAAATGATACTATAGCAACGTTTTTCAGACTTTTTTTTTTTGCTGTTTCGTTTTACTCGAAACTAGAATGGTGCTAGAGCTGATCACAGCAATTCTCTGACCCATTATAAGGTAATTCATTTCTGAATCGAATGAATGCCTTACTAACAACTTTGAAAGTTTTCTGAAAATTCCACTACATTTTCCAATTTTTTTAAAGCATTTCTTCACCCCAACTAACAGAAGGAAATGAGCTTTGATTATTAGTTTGTTTTTCAAAGTTAGTTGTTATGCTAGTCTTTTTATTCATTCATTTTATTTATTTGTAGAGGGACCAATCAAAAATACGGGAAATTATAGATCATTTCGGGCCAACCCTTCCAAATCTAGAGGTTTGGAAATGAATTCTCTCTTTCCTTTTTTTTTTTTTTTTGACGTCAATACTTACTGTGCTATTGTGTGCTTTTCTAGTTGCATAGCTGGTTGATCATGTACTTCAATTTGTGGGTAAGTGTATAGAATGTTGAACGTTTCCAGCGATATTCTTACAGTCTTGTAGTTGAAAACTTTAATATGGTAATAAAAAATTGTTAACATTGATAGTTGTTCAGGAAAGTTTAAGTTTGATAAGAAATCCTCCTACAAATAAAGAAACAAACAAGAAAATCTAAAGTGATATCAAAGAGCTTTTGAAGACCCCTGCAAGTCTGCTATATAACTTCAAAACTGTTAAAGAAGCCAAATGCCTTCTATTCCTATAATAATGGCGCAATGAATGATGATTCTTAAAGATTTTTGCATTATGCTTCAATCAAACACACCATGCCAAAAAGAGCAGAATACCCAAGACCTTTTGATTTTTTCGTACCCTTGACTCAGCATCAGAGAAAAAAAAAAAAATTGCGAATGCACTACATCATACATCAAAAAGAGAGAAACCCCAATCAGCATTTTTCTTGGTTAAAATAATTGTTTGAAATAAGGTGTATTTATTCAGCTTTCATCATTCAATCTAATGATGTGATGCATAACAATAAATACTGTCTTTTAAACTCGAAATATATATTATGACGTTGTTCTTGTGCAATGTAAAATTGTACAGGTACGGTCTCTAGTGAAATTTGTTCTTTACAGTTTATTATCATTCATTGCTCTCTCATGTTGTGTGAAAAACTTAAATTATCTGATGTAATATGTGAGACCCTTGATGTTCTTAGGTTTTTGATGCTCAATATGAATTGATATATAACATAATCAGACTGATCATTAATATAAAATCTTGTATTTGCGGGAATAGTTTGGTGGGAAGGAATTGCAAAGAGGACATTAAAAAAATAAATACTATCCAGTAAAAGCACTAAGAAATTCATTAACCTTAAAAGATTTCTCTGAAAGAAGTACTTTGGCCAAGACTTACGTGGTAAAACTCAGAAGATAGAGGATGTAAGCATTCTATGTTCTTCTTTAGTTTTACATCTTTGGTAGTTGCTTTCTCAATGGTTGGAGTAAACGATATCGTTGCCTTTCATTTTGTGGAAAATGGACTTATGATTGATTTGATGCAAATTTGGACTTTTATTTGCACTTTTACAGCCAGCTATAAGGGATCCAATAATCCATTGGAAGTTACAAATTAAAATATGCAATTGGCTTTTGTAATCTTACGAGAAGTGCAGCATTTTCTCCTGTTGTGTTAGACTTATTAATGTGCATTATTTGATTCTTTTGATAGATGCATTATTTTTCAACCTTGAAGGAGTGTCTCATTTCATTCTTACTTTTTTCTCAAGGAAGTGAGGTGCATCTGTTTGGAGGCAGCTTATGATACCTAGTCATGATTTTTATTTGAGTCTGTACTAAAGGCATCTAAGATTGTGCTTAATCTGGTGTGTTTTCTTTTGTTTCATTTATTCAGGATGCCTTAAGAAATCATACAAATGAAGCAAGAAATGTAAGTAGCACTACAGATGTAAAGCATGATGGCCAACAACAACAGAAAGGTCTTCTTGAGCTCATTTTCTTAAAGTGTTGTTTAGATAATTGTTGCCCAGTATAAGACTAACTTTTTTTCCTATCAATTAACATGTACCCCAGTCCCAGTGCCACGTCATTCTTTGCATAACCACTTTCAGTTGGAAATGTATGCTTGCATTTTAGGGGATTAAGTGTTTTACTGAAACTTTTTTTTTTTTTAATTATGATGCTTTTGAGTTCTAATATATATATATATATATTTAATTATTCTGTGGCAGAATGATAAAGCTGGTGCTGCAGAAGTAATTGAATCCACTAAAAATGTAGTCGAGGACACCGAAAATTTATGTGAGCTGAGATTTGGCAGTTATTGCAAATGGCGTGAGGAACATAGAGAAGATATGAAGGATTCTATGATCAAAAAATTAAAGGACCAGCTTTTTGTTGCTAGAGCATATTTTCCAAGCATTGCTAAACTTCCAGCACAAAACAAGTTATCTCAAGAATTGAAACAAAATATTCAAGAATTTGAGCGTATTCTTAGCGAAAGTACAACAGATACTGATCTTCCATCACAGTAAGTGGCAGCAAGTTTTTACGTGATGTTTATCCTCTGAGCATGCAACCTGTTAATCATGTTTTTTGTTTCAAGTAGGAAGACAAAAAGTGTGCTGAGATTGCAATTTTAGAATTAATGCTTCTTATGGATATCATGCGTTTGCTTGTTTCACAGAGTTCATATGTTTTGTTCTTTTTTTAATAGAAATTAATGTTTGTGTGCACCTGAGCAGTGTTATTAAGGCAAAAGGCGCCACAAAGGTATGAGGTGCCACTGCCGTAATTTTTTATATATATAACATAAAAATATCATACGTTTAACTAATTTAATATGTAAAAAGGAATATTGAAAAGAAAAAAACATGTTATTTGCACTATAGTAATATAAGAGAAATAGAAAGTAGTTTGTACTTGCATTTCTAGCTTAAGTATAAGATAAAAGTGAGGCTATAAAACTGAAATTTCATAGCATAAGCAATACAAATAATAATAAGAGTGTTGCTGGCGTGAACTTAGCGAAGGAGTTATTAGGGTTATTTTTTTACTGAAAAAATAAATAAATAAATAAATGTTGGACAACTTCGCCTTGCCCGGCGCCTTTCTTCGCCTTCAATAACACTGTGCATGAGTTGGATAACTTGTCTTTATTGTGTTTCTGCTTGAGATAAACACAAACAAAAATGTGAAAACTCATCATGGTTTCTGTTTGAGTTTTTTTGTTTTTCATATATGAGATAAATTTCATTCAGACTGTGCAAAAACAGGTGCAAACCTTCTGTATGCTGGGTGTTTGATTATGTAATTTCACCAGCACAGCGGGTTATCTGCTATAAAATTGTAGTGCTGGTGTAATTTTTGTCTATGTTTCTATGCATGGAGTTCAAGTCTTTAAAAGGGACCACTTTCTGAAAATTTTCCAAGGATAGGACCATTTCTTGATTGCCATTTTGTGCGCCCTCTTTAGTTTGGACCAGCATTGGGGGTTGTGTTTACATTGCCTGATGCTTGTATTATGTTTTTTTCATTGGAAATGGAACATACATAAGAGTTTGAACCTATTTTCACCATATATTCATTTTCCCAAAAACCTTTTTGTTTCTGCTATGAGCATTGCACATGATAAAGCTGTTTTAACTATATATTCTTATATGGACTTTATGTTGCCAATTAAAGGGTTCATCTTAGACTTGTATGTGTGTGTGTGTGTGTGTGTGTGTGTGTGTGTGTGTGTGTGTGTGTGTGTGTGTATATATTTATATATATATCCTCTAAGCTGTGTTGTGTGTAAGTGTATTGTTCCTTTTGGGGTTTTGGTTTTACCACCTTGAGAAGATTATTTTTCATTCTACCTCCTATGAGAAGTATTAGAGATAAAACTATTCTTGGAGCTTTTACCTATAAACTTAAGCTTTTAGGTTGAGTTTCTTGACATGATATCAGGTTCTCTTAGATTAAAAGGTTTAGAGTTCGAATTCTGATCACCCCCATTTATTAATTAAATATTTCAGCACAATGTAAAGTGAACCTCTTCTTGTTCATGCTTCAAAACCAGTGGGCATTCGTGTGCGGAGTGTATTAGAGATATAAAACTATTCTTGGGCCCCTCACTTGCAAGTTTAAATTTTTAGGTTGAGTTGGACTAGCCAGACTAATGATTCATGCCTGTTTGATCAGAATTGAGAAGAAGTTACAGAAGATGGAGCTTGCAACAGCCAAAGCTAGAACATTCCCTGTGGAATGTCATAATGTTGACAAGAAACTGAGACAAATACTTGATATGACTGAGGATGAAGCTAACTTTCACATGAGGCAGAGTGCATTCCTCTATCAGCTTGCAGTTCAAACCATGCCAAAGAGTCTTCACTGTCTGTCCATGAAACTGACTGTTGAATATTTCAATTCTTCTTTACATGATATGCGACCCTCTCCATCTGAGAAATTTTCAGACCCTACATTGCATCACTATGTTATATTCTCCAATAATATACTTGCATCTTCGGTTGTTATCAACTCAACTGTTACACATACGCGAGTATGTTTTGATATTCTTCGGTGGACTTTCCACTATTAAATGCCTGTCAATTATAATATTAATACTAATGGGTTATTCTACATGCTTGCAGGATAGTGGCAATCTGGTTTTTCATGTGCTGACAGATGAACAAAATTATTTTGCAATGAAGTTGTGGTTCTTCAGGAATACTTATAGAGAAGCCTCCATTCAAGTGTTGAACATTGAACATCTTGACCTAGACTATCATGATAAAGCAGCTTTGTTAAGCATGTTCTTGCCTGTGGAATTTCATGTTTCTTTTCTTGGTGTTGATAGTCCATCTGCAACTCATTTAAAAACAGAATACATATCTGTTTTTTCTCATGCTCACTATCTTCTTCCATATATATTCCAAAACTTGAAGAAAGTTGTGGTTCTGGATGATGATGTTGTCGTGCAGCGAGATTTGTCTGATTTATGGAATCTCAACATGGGAGGGAAAGTAAATGGTGCTTTGCAATTGTGTTCAGTGCGGTTGAGTCAGCTCAGCAGTTATTTGGGTGAAAATAGCTTTGATAAAAATTCTTGTGTTTGGATGTCTGGATTAAATGTAATTGATCTTGCCAGGTGGAGAGAGCTGGATCTTACTGAAACTTATCGGAAACTGGGACAACAGGTGACAGATTGATTCTACATTTCTTTTGGTATACAATTATACTTTGAATATTTTGTTGCAATTCTTATCATTTATGACAACTAGTTGCACATCTCTAATCAAACCATCACTTTTAGATTAAGGAACTTTGGTTCCTATTTTTACTTTGCACTCTGGTCTGTTAAATAAACTCAACTCAACTAAGTTTTTATCCCAAAAATTTGGGGTCGGCTATATGTATTCGCTTTCTCCACTCTAAACGATTTTGGATTAAATCCTCAGAAACATGTAATGCTTCTAGGTCATGTTGTACTACTCTCCTCCAAGTCAATTTAGGTCTACCCCTTTTTTTCTTTCTATCCTCTACCCTAATGTGCTCTACTTGTCTAACTGGAGCCTTCGTATGTCTACGCTTCACATGACCAAACCACCTCAATCTACCTTCTCTCAACTTATCTTCAATTGGCACCACTCCTACCTTTTCTCTAATACTCTTATTACGGACTTTATCTAGTCTAGTATGGCCACTCATCCACCTTAACATTCTCATCTCTGCAACTCTTATCTTAGATGCATACGACTCTTTCAGTGCCCAACACTCACTATCATATAACATAGCTGGTCGTATGGCTGTACGGTAAAATTTTCCTTTCAATTTATTGGGAATCTTACGATCACATAAAACTCCCGTGGCACGTCTCTACTTCAACCATCCGGCTTTAATCCTATGATTAACATCCTCCTCACATTCCCCATCTACTTGAAGGACTGACCCTAGATATTTAAAGTGATTACTTTGGGACAGTACCACTCCATTCAAACTAACTCCTTCCCTATCACCAATTTGGCCTTCACTGAACTTGCAATGCATGTATTCTGTCTTCGTTTTACTTAACTTAAAACCTTTGACTCTAGTGTACTTCTCCAAAGTTCTAGCTTTCTATTGACTCCTTCTTGTGTCTCATCTATCAGAACAATATCATCCGCAAACATCATGCACCAAGGAATACTCTCTTGTATATGTTTCGTCAGTTCATCTAAAACTAATGTAAAAAGGTAAGGGCTTATGGCTGATCCTTGGTGTAATCCAATTGAGATCGAAAAATCTCTTGTGTCCCCTCCCACTGTGCGCACAATAGTAGCTGCTCCTACATACATATCTTTCAATACTTGTATGTACCTAATAGATACCCTCTTTTGTTCTAACACATTCCATAAGACCTCTCTTGGAACACTATCATAAGCCTTCTCCAAATCAATAAAAATCATGTGTAGATCTTTCTTCACATCTCTATATTTCTCCATCAAGCTTCTAATGAGAAAGATCGCTTCCATAGTTGAATGACCGGGCATGAAACCAAATTGATTGAGAGAGATAGAAGTATCATGACGTAGTCGATGCTCCACAACTCTCTCCCACAACTTCATAGTATGGCTCATGAGTTTAATTCCCCTATAGTTTGAGCAACTTTGTATCTCTCCCTTATTTTTAAAAATAGGTACTAAAATACTCTTCCTCCATTCATCAGGCATTTTCTTTGAGTTTAGAATCTTATTAAATAATTTAGTTAACCATACTACTCCCTTATCTCCCAAATACTTTTACACTTCAATTGGTATTTCATCGGGTCCACAGCCTTTACCCACTTTCATTCTCTTAAGTGCTTCCTTACTTCTGAAGATCTAATCCTTCTAGTATAATTCACATTATTTTCTATTGTTCTATAATCTATATTCACGCTATTACCATTTTGACTATTATTAAAGAGATCATTAAAATAATTTCTCCATCTTTCTTTAATGTCCTCACCTTTCATCAACACTTTTCCTTCTTTATCCTTAATGCACCTAACTTGATTGAGATCTTGACATTTCCTTTCTCTCCTCCTTGCTAATCTATAAATATCTTTCTCCCCTTCTTTAGTTCCAAGTTTCTCATATAACTTTTCAAAGGCCTGTGCTTTTGCTTGACTAACTGCCTTTTTTTGCCTCTTTCTTTGCTATCTTGTACTGTTCATATGCCTCATTATTATCACATTTAGGTAATTTCTTATACTATTTCCTTTTTCTCTTCACTGCCTTTTGTACTTCCTCATTCCACCAAGATCTCTTTTGAGGGTGGTCCATGTCCTTTAGACTCTCCAAGTACTTTCTAGCTACTTCTCTAATCTTTGATGCCATCTGTATCCACATATCATTGGCCTCCATATCCAGCTTCCATAATCGGACTCGAGAAACTCATTTTTGAACTTCACTTGCTTTACTCCTTTGAACTCCCACTACTTTGCTCGAGCTACACTATTTCTTGACCTTACTTGAATTGTTCCTAAACTTGACATCCAAGACCACCAGCCGATGTTGACTTGTTAAAGCCTCTCCTGGAATGACCTTGCAATCCTTGCATAGAGCTCTATTTGTCTTCCTGGTTAAGAGGAAGTCGATTTGGCTTCTATGTTGCCCACTTTTGAAAGTCACTAAATGTGACTCTTTTTATATAGTAGGTATTTGCTAGTATTAGATCGTATGCCATAGCAAAATCCAGGATGCTTTTTCCCTCCTCATTTCGACTGCCAAAACCAAAACCTCCATAAACATTCTTATAACCTTGTCTATCACTTCCTACATGTCCATTCAAATCTCCACCAATGAAAATATTCTCTTCATTCGGTATGCTTTGCATTAAATCATCCATATCTTCCCAATACCTTTGTTTACTCTCACTGTCTAGTACTATTTGTTGGGCATAAGCACTAACTATATTTATTGTTTCTCCTTCTGGTACTAGCTTTACTAGTATAATTCTATCTCCTACTCTTTTTACAGCTATTACTGCGTCTTTCAATGTCTTGTCTATGATCATGCCCACTCCGTTCTTGTTTTTCTCATTTCCGGTAAACCACAGTTTGTACCCTGAATTACTTACTTCTTTACTTTTCTCTCCTACCCATTTAGTCTCCTGAATGCAAGCAATATTCACCCTTCTCCTTTTCAAGGTATCCACAAGCTCCATTAATTTTCCTGTAAGTGATCCAACATTCCAAGTACCAACTCTGATCCTCTTCCTATCCTGCTCCTTCCTAATTGGTCTCCTTCTATGATATCTTCTATTGTTTTCTATGTCTATCTTGTGCTCTGTTCCACTATTTATTCTACCATCTGTCCTATGGACTAACTTCTTTACCCACACCCGTCCATGATGTTGGAACCCTTGCTCACTTAACACCACACCTGGGCGCGGGCATGGCGCATCGCTTTCGGTGAACGCCCTATACCCTTGCATATTTCTCACTACACCCGGGCTCCGATGTAGCGCGTCGTTAGTAGAGGACGCCCCAACGTTTATATCATTTGAATCCATATCATAGGGTGTGACGAAATTTTTACGCTGGTTGTCACATACCGCAACCCTCCTCCTTTATCCGGGCTTGGTACCGGCTAAGCGCAAACTACTTAGGCGGAGTTATTCTGGTCTGTTAAATGATAAAAAAAAATTGATTAGGCATTTGTAATTCTGATTTGTTTTCTTCATCTTTTTTTTTTTTTTTTTTTTTTTTTGAAAGCAGGTTAGCAAGCTGATAGAATCAATTGAAGCTTCTGCACTGAGTGCAAGCTTGCTTACCTTTCAGGACCAAATATATGCACTTGATAATGTGTGGGCTTTGTCGGGAATGGGTTATGATTATGGGCTTGATGTGAAAGTCATTAAGAATGCTGCAATATTGCACTATAATGGAAAAATGAAACCCTGGCTGGAGCTAGGAATCCCTAAGTATAGACGTTATTGGAGTAGTTTTCTGAACCGAGATGATCATTTCTTGGGGGAGTGCAATGTAAATTAATGACAGTCAGTTGTCGGGTTGCCATGTTTTCTGGAAAATATAGGCTTGAGAAGCATGTGTAAATGGTTATTTTTTTGGTGCTGAGGATTTTTCTGAGCTGGGTTATGAAAGGGCAGCCGGTGACAGATTATACCCTTCTGATTTTTTGGTAAATAAAAAAAAAAGTCGAATATTTTCTATTTTCTATTTTCTAACAAAGCAGAAGGGAACGGATACTTTTGGGATGGCTACAGTTGCCAGGCCTGGAGGATTGGCTGTATGAAATGTGATTTTATTGGTTCAAGGAGTGAGAGGAAGCAACTTAATTCTCTACTTCTTATTTTGGTAAAATCTGATTGACAATAACAACAATCATGTGCAAGGAAAAGGTACGCCTTTACGTTTATATGAAGGCCTTTACGTTTATATGAAGAAGTTTGAATTACCATTCGTGATGTAAATGATGGATTAGAAGGTATGTAGTCTTTTGATTGTCATACTAAGTCAATTCTTTTCCTGAGGTTTCTATTATTTGAATCGGAACTACAATTTTTTTTTTTCTTTAATGATAAAGTCAGTAGCTAATTTTTACATTTTGTATGAAACTAATGATGAGTTTCTTCTTTTATCAATTGAATTAGTATATTTTCCTGAAAATATGACTTTTCAGTTTTACCCAGATACAATTTCCCAAGCAATTGCTAAATGTTGCTAATTATATGATACGAGGAATGTGATTCCTTGGATCTATTAATGGTGACTAGAAAGGTATATTTCTATGGGCTCGGTTAGCAAATTAATATGAAGAGGCCCACAATCTAGTCCAATTGGCGGGTCTACCCTGTGTGGAATAAAGCCTCTCCAAGTTCAAGCAGAAGCGGTAGGATAATTCGGTTTACAGCATTAACAATAATAGAATCTTTTGTTTTAATTAGCCTAATAATAAGTACTTATTAAATTCAATTGCATATTACATCTAATATAGCCATTAATTTGCTGATTTAAGATAATTAATTGTTTAATTGATAAGAAATGTAATAAAAATTGTTCTGCAGATGTAGCAATTTCCGCAAATATTCTATTCCTTGTCATTCCAAATTGTGATTTATAATTTCAGTAGATATTGAAGATTTGAAATTTGATTCATCAAATCAAGGTTTTACACCCTTATAACGGCTACTTATTGACCCCCATGATGTTGAATGACAAGTCATTTTTGTTATTTAATGGTCCTCAAACGATCAAATTAGTAAACTAATAATGCAGTTCCACAAAATGCTAACAACAATAATGGAGTCTTTTTTTTTTTGAAAAAAATAATAATAATAATGAAGTCATATTCTAAGGTTTTGAATTCAAATTTAAATCTTAATTAGGGTTGAATAAATAAAAAAAAATAAATGAATAAAGTTTATTGTTGCAACTCTATGAATTAAGAACCTTCTTTGTCAATAAATTTTAGCTTGCTTATAAATGTAAATTGAATCGAAGTTTAATTTACTATATACATATAAATTCCTTTCTCTCTTTGTATTTATTTTTATGTTGTTCCCTCTATTTTTGATTGTTGGTTAGGTTTCTCTATCAGAGTTGTTTTTTTTCTACATTAAGATGTATACAATTATTTCATGTATATATATTATTTAAAATGATGATAGATTGTCTTTAAAAATGAAATAATTTCATGATTTACTAGTTCTTTTAATTGATTAAATATATACTTAAATATAGATAAAAAAAAAAAATTCATGCATAGGAAAAATTTTCCTTCTCTCATTGAGGATATATTCTTATAGGTTGAGGAATTAGCATGCATTGACCCAACAGAGTTAGTCCGGTTAAGTACCAAAGAGCTTATAAAATTATCTATTCTAAACACATGGGGGATTTCGTCTTTAGGATCATTTAAGAAAGAGATTTAACCTCAAAGCTAGTATGAGAATACTTTGAATATGCACAAAGAAATAGAAAGCAAGTTATAGAATAAACCTGATGCACTATAAAGATGATACGTTAAGCACTCGCATTCTTGATGAAATTTACTATTTTGTAAGTGAAAATACACATACAGCAGCACCTAATAATTTACCCAAAAAATAGCATGTATTGCTAATAATTAAAAAAAAAAAAAAGTTGATGTTGTTTAATCGGACTTTTAATTAGTGACATTTATTTTATTAAATTATTAATGAGCTGATGTGTTATAATTCTATTTGCTTGGGCTGCCACATCATATATATGCCACGTGGTACACTGAGAGTATAGTATAATTTTCCGATATGCTTCTTAATTTTTTTTAGACAAAAAGTTTTCAATTTTTTTTTTTTTTACAATGAAAAAAAAAAATCTAGTTTTCTGTGGATTAATACAAAAGTTTGAAGATCCATTGAAATCTTTTTACCAGAAAAATTGGAAAAGATGACAATAATAACGACATGGTAGAAAAAGTAAGAAAAAGAAAACAGCAGAAACAGAATAAGAAGATTATGAAAAAGGAGGAGAGGAAAAATATTCACGTGATCAACTAAAAGGACACTGATGACACTTCTTAACAAGAATCTCAATCTGAACTAAGTACCACAGTCCTCAACCCTCACGTTCTCTGAAATCTTTGTCTCATTTCTCTCTCTGTCTCTCTCCTATCTCTCTTTCTTTCTCTAATTACCTTGTGGAAATTTCCAATTTGGAACTTAATTTTTTTAGGTGCATCATGGTACCCTCAACTCTGTTTGACAATCTCCTCGGCTGATCCTTTCAAAGTGAATCTCTCCCGTGTTGTCGTCTTCAATGATCGAATACTTTGATCCATTCATATGGTTAATACAAATTCACCATTACATAAGACCCAATTTTAAGTTCATCAGACCCACTTTAAGTTGAATCTAATCGTGCTTTTATAATTTTTACTTTGCAGCGAGTTCACATTTTTTCTTCGAAGGGCAAAAGAAAAAGATGAAGATTTTCTCTTACTTTACATGCTAAATCAAAATTCCTGGGAGAATTTCACATTCAATGTCTCCAATGATGAAGTTGACAAATAATATAACCAAACTTATGAAGGAAAGAAGCAACTATTCTATCAAATTGGTACCGTGTACATACAACAATCTTAACTCATACCACCATCCATCATCCATACTTTCTCAGCCCACTGATCCACAGGTACAGCACTACACAGTAGCAAATCGCTGATGATGGTTTTGATGATGGATGCTGGTTGTTGCCATTGCCGTGGCATTGGTGGTGGTGACATGAAACGGCCGCCAAGCCGAAGCAGTAAGCAAGCAAAGGTCCTTCCAACCAAGCTTGAGAGTGCCATTGTCTTCCACCAAGGTGTAACCGTCGGAGGGGAACATGCCCAGGAGTAGAGTGGCCTGAGTGGCTGCATTTCCGGCAAGAGAAATTCCCTTGAACCCAGATTGTCGGAGCTTCTCACTCCAATTTTTATACTTCAATTCTCCACTTCTGGTAGGCCCTCCAACAGCCAGCACATTGCGTATTTCTCTAGAAAGCAACTGCTGCTCCACCACATGCCTGTCCTCGCTCTCCTCCCCATAGCTCGCTCCCAACGAGTCGAACAGCGCTGAGTAATAGTGTATGGCCTCCACGAACCTGCCCAGAAAGGATCCCGCATGGCTCAGGTCCTGTTCTACCACTGTCACCACTTTCGGCCCCAATCTGCAACAGCAAGCTCAATTCTTGAGCTTATTATGACCCAGAAGAATCTAAACCTCATCACACACGATAATATCGATTCTTGCATAGAAAAAAAAAATTCTATCTTTATTAATTATATGCAAAATTAAGCAAGAAGGAACAGATGAATAGTGGGAGTGTGGTTTAAACTTTATACCATCATGACAAGCATTGAAAATGATGTTAATGGATAAAGAAATAAGTAAAAAGGAAAAAGAAAAGGAGATTTTGTCCTGGGATCTTGTGTAATTCATTATATAGGGACTAGCATACTAAATTTAAACGTGAAAATGAATATTCATCTTTACCTCTGCAACAGCCAGAGCATATTGGTATCAGAACCAGTGACGTCGTAGAGGGAGTGCTGCAACCAGTGCACCGCCACGGCCTCCCTCTTGCTGACATTTAGCGTTTCTGGGTCTAAATTTCCAACTTTTTCGGCCACCGGAACGAATTCAAAAGGGAGGCCCAGTTTCTGGGCAAAATCAGACAAACGTTTCCCAGTTGCCCCCAGAGCTTCCATGGAGGTCCCCAGCCCTGTCAGACGCACGTAAGGAGGTCCACCGGGCCTTGATGCTAGGATGTGAAATAGCCCCGGCCACTGCAACCCTTGCATGATGTCTAGATCTATTATGTGCACCCTGTCCTCCCTCTCGAACGCTTCTTGTATCGCCTGATTTGCCGTGAAATGAGAGAACTTTACGAAAGGGCTGATTCCATTAAATACCTGAAACGCTGAGGCCATCTTCTGGGTGTGGCTAAGCGGCATTGATGGCAGCGTAGCGTAAATTCCCAAGCAAGAATTCACCAGCCTCGCTGACATTGCCTCAGAGAAATACGCTGCCACCCGCTGTGCCGACGTCCCGTAAGGTGTGGAGAGCTCCGAGATCTCTAACAACATCTTGTTCGCCTCCTCGAAATTATCCGCCGAGACTGCCTCCGCGCATTGGAGGAGTAAGGTTAGAAGGTGCAAACCTTCTTCATCCCTCTTCTGCTGCTGTAACTCTTCCTTCTTCTCCCTGGCGCTAGTAGCAGCATCAGCTACTGACGTTGGCGTCGTCGCTATCCCGGTATTGGCCACTTGTTCTGTTTCTGCTGATGAAGATTTTTCATGTTCTTTTTGTTGTAGACGGCCTTGATTCAATGCAAGAAGAGGTGGTGCCACCGAAGTAGAAGAGGGGCTTCCTTGTTGCTGTTGCTGATCATGAAGGAGCTGAACTTGATGGTGTAGCTGCTGGCTGTTACCTTGGCAGACCAGCGATTGCGTGGATCCCCAGCTGGAGTACTGATTGACCGGAGCCACAGCCGCAGGAGAATCCGACAACGAAGTGTAACTAGTGACATTTTCAAGATTAAGAGTGAGCCCAGAAGAGGCTTGCACTTGATTACTACAGTCCCTAGGCGGCAAAGCTTCCTTCTTTCTCCTATCCGCCGGATAATTAGGTATCGGTTCCGCTAGAGAACGGAGTCTGTGCTCGAGAAGGGAAGCGAGACTGGGGTTGCAAGGGAAGATAATCTCTCTGACATTCTGAATAAGCTGAGGAATGGAAACGTTGGCGGAGCTATGGATAAGGTCCTTAATGATGCCATCAATCCAGGCAGTGGCGGAGGCGTCTTCCATGGAAGGAGTAGTGGCAGCACCACCACCACCAGCAGTAGTGGTACTAGAAGTACTAAGGACGACGGGTTCGTTGGTGTTTCGGTGTCTCTCTCCTTCTGACGGGAACAAGGGTAAACCAGAGAAGCCACAAACGGCTGGGGCCTGGAGCTGAGGTGATGATGAGAGGAAGTCATTGGAAGAAAAGTTGGTTGTCCCTGTTGAGGATAGAAAACCACACAAAGATACAGACACAGACTCTCCTGACGTCATATGTGTCAAGTTGGTGGAAGATGGTAGCATAGTCATTGTGGAGTGGTTGAGCACTGGGTATGGATTCGGTTTTGGGTTTGGGTTTGGGTTTGGGTTTGGATTTAGATTTGGATTTTGGTTTTGGTTAGGGTTAATAATATTAGTCAAAGAAGAGGTGCAGCCAATAATATTGTCTTCTGGAAGAGAATTGGTGGTGCCACCACAACTAGTCCTTCGATAACTCCTCTGGTTTTGGTCTGTTGTTTGCACCTCCATCATCTCACAAGCCATCCTCTTTCTCACCATCTTTCCTTTCCCTTCGATTGCTCTTATGGGTTCCTCTTCTTTGCTGCTATGGCTATTGATGTTGCTAATTGACAATGGGCTGTTTCTATTGTTCTTGCTGCTTCCATTAAAATAGCATCGCCACCATTCTCAGGAAACAACCCAGAGGCAGTCATGAAAATGGGCACAGGTAGAAGCAGAAAGCAACTCAAACAACAGAGATCCAGAAACTGCAACCAGGCCTTGATATTTGATCCTCACAGTAAAAAGAAGAGTTTGCAGCTGCTGCTTCTGCCAATGATATATAATATGGAAAAGGGTAAGAGAGAGCATATCCAAAGCAGAAAACTGCGTAAAAGATCAAGACAGAGCGCGCTCCGTTAGAATTCTTCTCTCTCAGCCCCAACACGACCTCCTGTGAACCTATATCTCTTTCTTTTTCTTTTCCTTTATTTTAATTTTATTTTCTCCACTGAATATTATAATAAAAAGACGCTTGGGTTTGGATGCTTCTGAGAGTCTTGATAACCAAGAAGAGAAGGAAAATAAAGAAAAGGATGGTGGGTAGTAGTGGTGTTGGTGGTGCTATCAGATGTTCATGCTGGTGGCTGTTAGCGATGCGTCTTTAGTGAAGGGAAAGCATGTTCATTGTTAATATTATCAATTGGCTGGCAAAAGGAATGCAAGAGAGAAGAATAAGAAGAAGAAGAAAAGAAAGCACGAAAGGTGAGATAAGAATTAAGAGGAGGCTAAGCAACGCTAAGCCAAGAGAGGAGTGAGATGTTGAAGATGGAGATGACGGAGCATTTTTTTTTTTTTTTTTTTAAAAGCTTGTGGTTCGTCGTTGCTTGTTTGACGATCTTCAAACAACGGCCATTTCTATGATCCTCAATCCCCTGTTGTTATGTACAACTCTTTTCTCTGTGCCTGATCTTTTCCTCTTTTTGTTTTATT